>NC_091582.1:20992560-21002560 GCF_042767895.1 Penaeus vannamei | reverse complement strand
GAGAGAGAGAGAGAGAGAGAGAGAGAGAGAGAGAGAGAGAGAGAGAGAGAGAGAGAGAGAGAGAGAGAGAGAGAGAGAGAGAGAGAGAGAGAGAGAGAGAGACAGAGAGAGAGATAGAGAGAGAGCTGAGAGAGAGAGAACGAAAGATCTAAGATACTAATTCAACCAAAGAGAGAGAACAGATTGAAAAGATCACATCATAAACATAACAGCAATAGTAATAGCTATAATAATAACAACACATATATGAACATACGAAAAAGTACTCAACAATAATATACATATTAATACACTATAAACAGACTAAAATTTCAATTATAAAGAGACTGCACAAGTATTAATTAAGCAAACGCCTAATATACCAATTCCAAAATCAACACACCGCTCACATTTATAACCACACAAAAAATATAACAGACATAAAAGAATAATAACTAAGAAAATAAACAAAGAAATAAAAGTTATACAACAAATAATACAAATTCAACACAACGCCCACATCTATAACCACATAAAAATATAAGACATAAAAAGACCAATAAATAAGAAAATAAATAAGGAAATAAAATATATATAACAAATAATACAAATTCAACACAACGCCCACATCTATAACCACACAAAAAACACAAGACATAAAAAGCCAAATAAATAAGAAAACAAACAAAGAAATAAAAGATATATAACAAATAATACAAAATCAACACAACGCCCACATCTATAACCACACAAAAAACATAAGACATAAAAAGACAAATAAATAAGAAAATAAAGAAATAAATAAAAGATATATAACAAATAATACAAAATCAACACAACGCCCACATCTATAACCCCACAAAAAACATAAGACATAAAAAGCCAAATAACTAAGAAAATAAACAAAGAAATAAAAGATATACAGCAAATAATACAAATTCCTACACCTCTCACCTGTCAATCAAACGGCGACGGTGGCCAAGAACCCCCAGGCGACATGAAACGCCCCAAAGGCCCAAAGAGACGATAAAGAAAGAAAGAAAGAAAGAAAAAAAGAAAGAGAAAGAAGGAAAGAAAGAAAAAGAAGAAAAGAAAGAAAGAAGAAGAAGAAAGAAAGAAAAAAGAAAAAAAGAAAAAGAAAGAAGAAAAGAAAGAAAGAAGAAGAAAAGAAAGAAAGAAGAAGAAAAGAAAAAGAAAAAGTAAGAAAGAAAGAAAGAAAAGAAAGAAAGAAAGAAAAAAAAAAGGATGGGCAGAAACAAGGCGCCAGAGACAAAGACACGCACGGGCGTGTGAAGAACGAAAGAAAGAAGCAATAAAACCAAAACAAGAAGCAACGAAGAGCGAAAGGAAGAAACAATAAACGTATATATGAATGAATGAATGTCGAGAAAAAACAACAACAACAACAACATCATACAATTGGTCTTTGTCGTCGTCTTATTATTATTATTATAATTTCTCCTTCTCTCCTTCTTCAACTACATTCAAAAAAGAGAAAAACAACACAGAAAGACAAGAATAAAAAAAAACAGCAGTACCAGAACAAACAAAAAATATACAAAGGAAAAAACCAAAAATATACAAAGAAACAAACAAACAAAAAATATACAAAGAAACAAACAAACAAAAAATATACAAAGAAACAAACAAACAAAAAATATACAAAGAAACAAACAAACAAAAAACATACAAAAGAAACAAACAAACAAAAACAAAAAAGTCTCCCCTCAAAAAGAAAATTTACTCCCACCCCTGTCGCCGCGTTCATCACCCGCGGAAGATAAGGGTCATCTAGCCCTGTTAAAGGCCGATAATATCACCATTACAGACCACCCTCAGCTCCCTTATCTCGGGGCCACGTCTCAACCACCAAGAATGTCGTAAAACCGGGAAAGACACTCGCCTGCCGGTGTTACTCCCTTGTTACTCCTGAAGGGAGAGCGGGGAGGAGGGAGGGAGAGGTAGGGGGGGGGAGAAGGAGGGAGAGGAGGGAGGGAGGGAGAGGAGAGAAGGAAAGGTGGGGGGAGAGGAAGGTGAGGAGAGGTAGGGAGGGAGAGGAGAGGAGGAGAGGTTGGGGAGAAGGAGGGAGAGGAGGAAGGAGAGGAGGGAGAGAGTGGTAGGGAGGGAGAGTAAGGAAGGAGGAAGGAAGGGTGGAGGAGATGAGTAGAAGGGGGGAAGGGAGAGAGGGAGGGAGAGAGAGGAGAGAGAGAGAGAGAGAGAGAGAGAGAGAGAGAGAGACACAGAGAGAGAGAGAGGCAGACAGAGAGAGAGAGAGAGAGAGAGAGAGAGAGAAAGAGAGAAAGAGAGAAAGAGAGAAAGAGAGAAAGAGAGAAAGAGAGAAAGAGAGAAAGAGAGAGAGTGAGGGTGAGAGTGAGAGTGAGAGTGAGAGTGAGAGTGAGAGAGAGTGAGAGTGAGAGTGAGAGTGAGAGTGAGAGAGAGAGAGAAAGAGAACGAGAAAGACATACAGACACACAGGCAAACCAAAACCATCACAAACAAAAACACAATACGAGTCCCACACCACCACCATCCCCACCACCCCCACCCTCAACACCACCATCCCCACCCCCACCTCCTCCTCCACCACCACCATCCCCACCACCACCACCAGCACCACCACCACCATCCTCACCTCCACCCCACCCCTACCACCACCACCCTCACCACCACCACCCTCTTCACCACCCCCACCCTCACCATCCCCACCACCACCACCACCACCACCACCCCCACCACCACCACCACCACCACCATCCTCACCACCACCCACCCTCCTCCTCCACAACCATCACCCTCCTCACACCACCACCACCCTCACCCTCACCACCATCCTCACTCCCCCACCAACACCACCCCCACCCTCACCCTCACCACCCTCACCCCCACAACCCCCCACACACAACCCCCACCCCCACCACCCTCACCATCCTCACCACCATCTGTCCCACTTGCTCCCCGGCGCCGTAATGGAAGCCAGAACCAACGGGCGCGGACAAAGCCTAAAAATACGCGCCGGAATGTGCAGAGAAAGGAGAGCGAGAGGGAATACGGCCGCTGATGGAGGCTAAAGAATGCGAACAGGACAGGAGTGAACAAACTAGATCAAGGGACGGGATCGCGAGGGGGAACAGTTCAGCGGGGCGATGATGATGAACACGTACGGTACACGTGTATATGCACAGGATTTGGGTGGAATCTTTTTTTTTTCTGATTTTCTCTCTCCCTGTCTTCGTTTTCTGTTCCAGATTAATTTTCTTTTATTTAGAGAGAGGGAGAGGGAGAGGGAGAGTGAGAGGGAGAGAGAGAGGGAGGGAGAGAGAGAGGGAGAGGGAGAGGGAGAGGGAGAGGGAGAGGGAGAGGGAGAGGGAGAGGGAGAGAGAGAGGAGAGAGAGAGAGAGAGAGAGAGAGAGAGAGGGAGAGGGAGAGGGAGAGGGAGAGGGAGAGGGAGAGGGAGAGGGAGAGGGAGAGGGAGAGGGAGAGGGAGAGGGAGAGGGAAAGGGAGAGAGGGAGAGGGAGAGGGAGAGAGGGAGAGAGGGAGAGAGGGAGAGAGAGAGAGAGAGAGAGAGAGAGAGAGAGGGAGAGGGAGAGGGAGAGGGAGAGGGAGAGGGAGAGGGAGAGCGAGAGGGAGAGGAGAGGGAGAGGGAGAGAGAGAGAGAGAGAGAGAGAGAGAGAGAGAGAGAGAGAGAGAGAGAGAGAGAGAGAGAGAGAGAGAATGAGTGTTGAGTGAGTGAGTGAGTGTATGTATGTGTATATGTGTGTATTTGTGTGTTTATTTGTTTGAGTGTGTGTGTGTGTGTGTGTGTGTGTGTGTGTGTGTAGGTGTGTGTGTAGGTGTGTGTGTGTGTGTGTAGGTGTGTGTGTGTGTGTGTGTGTGTGTGTGTGTGTGTGTGTGTGTGTGTGTGTGTGTGTGTGTGTGTGTGTGTGTGTGTGTGTGTGTGTGTGTGTGTGTGTGTGTTTGTGTGTTTGTGTGCGCGTGTAAGTGCGTGCGTTCGTGTGCGTATGTGTGCAAATGCGTACGCGTCGTGCGTATACATGAGTATGCCTGTACAATCGCAAGTATACAATCACAAACAAACACGCGCATGCGATTACACTCTCAACACGGACAAAAAAAATCTAAGAAAAACAAAAAACAAAACAAAAAACAACAACAACCCCCACCCGGCTTAAACAAACCGACGCCCGCCAGTGCGCCCTGTACACACCGTCCTCGGCGTGAGGTCTGAAGCGCTCAACACATTCCCATAAAGTCATGAGCCGGGTCACTTAGGTCGAGACGCCCGTTGGGAGAGCCCGGGCCCGTGGTCCTTAAAGGCGCTCGGTCCCACGCTGTCGCTGTCCTAACCTGCGAGATAAAAGCCGGGTTTGTTCCTGTCGCTTCGGGTTCTCTCTCGTCTTGCTCTCGCGTGGCTGTGTGGCTGTGGCTGTCTGTCTGTCGCCCGGCTTGTCTTTGTCTTAGTTTCGCTTCTATTTTCTGCGTGTCTAGTGTTGTCTTTTCCCGTTTATCTGTTTTTTTGTTTGTTTTTGTTTTTTATTTTCGTCTTTCATTTTCTCTCTTTCTTCTTCCCTTTTCTATGCCGCTCGCTTTCTCGCTCTCTATTTCCCTCTCTCTCTTTCTCTCTCCATCCATCCATCCATCGATCCATCTCTTTCTCTTTCTTTCTTTCTTTCTCTCTCTCTCTCTCTCTCTCTCTCTCTCTCTCTCTCTCTCTCTCTCTCTCTCTCTCTCTCTCTCTCTCTCTCTCTCTCTCTCTCTCTCTCTCTCTACTCAAGTTCTCTTCCCCCTCCTTCTCCTCCTCCTCCCTCTCCTTCCCCCCTCTTTCTGCGTTCCCATCCCTCTCCTTTATTCCTTTCTTTATCATTCCACTTCTCTGTTATCTCAATTAAATTCCTTCGCAGCCTCTTTTCCTTCATACCATCTCTCTTCCCCTCTAAATTTTTGCGCCTTCCCCTTTGTCCTCCTCCTTCCCCTTCCCCTCTCTCTTCCTCCATCCCCTTTCCAGCTGTCGGATTTTCTCCCCTCGCTCGCTTGCTCGCTGACAAATAAATTATTATTAACACTGCCCTTGGCAACATTATAATGATAACGGTGATTCGGAATATATATTTGGATAAATATATAAGAACATTTCTTTTAGATGCAAAAACAATTACAGAAATGATATAAAAACAACAACAACAACAACAAAACAATGGTGGTGATGGTGATGAATTTCTCAAGTAACGCTGCCATTTCTATGAAATATAATTTCTGTAATGGACTTTATAAGTTTCGCATTTAAATGCGTTTTTAACTCTCTTCTTCTTGTTGTTGTTTTCCCTTCCCTCTATCATCATTATTATTACTAGCATTACTATTATTATTATCATCATCATAATTGCTGTTATCATTATTGTTATTATCATTCTCATCCTTTTTACTGTTATTATCGTCATTCTCATTCCTCTTCCTCCTCTTCCTTTTCCTTTTCCTCTCCCCCTATCTATCCCTCTCCCTCTCCCCTCTTCCTCTTCCCCCCCTCTCTCTCTCCCTCCCCCCTCTTCCTCTACCCCCTCTCCCTCGCTCCCACTCCCCCTCTCCCTCGCTCCCACTCCCCTCTCCTCACTCCCACCCCCCTGTCCCTCGCTCCCACTCCCCCCTCTCCCTCGCTCCCACTCCCCCTCTCCCTCACTCCCACCCCTGTCCCTCAGCCCCACTCCCCCTCTCCCTTGCTCCCACTCCCCCTCTCCCTCTCCCTCGCTCCCACTCCCCCTCTCTCTCTCCCTCGCTCCCACTCCCCCTCTCCCTCGCTCCCACTCACCCTCTCCTCACTCCCACTCCCCCCTCTCCCTCGCTCCCCACTCCCCCCCCACCTCTCTTCCACTCCCTCCCCTCCTCTCTCTCCCTACCCCTCTTCCCCCCCCCCCCCCACCGCCCCCAATCATCAGCATCGCCCTCAGCCGCGCGCGATATGGAAGCCCTGATCAGCTGACAAAGCCCGACCACCTCTGCGATTCTCGGCCCGCCCGCACACCCAGTGCCACGGTGCCAGGGAGCCGAGCGCGGTGCCACGGCCTCTGAGGAAGGGCGTAAGGGAGTCCTAGGGCTGATGATAGGATCCCAGGATGTCTTTATTTAATTCCTAAGTGTGAGGATATTTCTTGTCTCCTTTATCATTGTAGTTTCGCTTATTATCGTAATCGCTACTTTTACAAAAGTGATTATTATCGTTAATGTGTGTGTATGTTTTATGCGTGTGTATGTGCACGTTCATGTATATATATATATATATATATATATATATATATATATATATATATATATATATATATATATATATATATATATATATATATATGCATATGCATATGTATGTGTATGTATATGTATAAGTGTATGTTGATATTGTTGTGTATGTGTAAGTCTACGTGTATGCTGACGTGCATGTGTACGTGTATGTTGATGTCTACGTGTATGTTGATGTCTAAGTGTAAGTATATGTGTACGTATATGTGCACGTGTATGTCAACGTGTACGTGATCGTGAGCGAGTGCGTGTAGCCGCTCGATAAAACTTGCGTGGGCCTGTGTGCGTCTACGTCTTCACCCCCACCTCCCTTCCCCACCCCTCTCCCACCCCTCCGTTTCCCCCTTCATCCCACCCGCCTTTCCCCTTTCCCCCTCCCCCATCCCCCCATTGCACCCCTCCCAGCCCCTTTCCCCCCTCATCCCCCTTCACCCCCTTTCCTTACCACACCCCTTTCCCCCTTTCCCCCCTCCAAAACCCCAACTCCCTTTCCCCCTCTCCCTGCCCCTCACCCCTCCCTCCCTCCACCTGACGAGAGGCTTCCAATCCCATTTTCCCGCGCCGCCCGACACAAAAGGGCAGGAAGCGCTCCTCCGCCGCCCAAGTTGCCCCTATTGCACACTCGCTAACTTTACTGATGCGGGAATTAATCAAATAAGCGCCGCCGGGATCGCCGCCTGCAACTTTGCCATTGCTGACAACGCGAGTCTGTTGCAGAGGCGGCCAGAAACCAGAGCACGGTTTGGTGTATATATAGAGGTGTGTGTGTGTGTGTGTGTGTAGGTGTGTGTGCGTGTGTAGGTGTGTGTGTGCGTGTGTAGGTGTGTGTGTGCGTGTGTAGGTGTGTGTGTGCGTGTGTAGGTGTGTGTGTGCGTGTGTAGGTGTGTGTGTGTGTGTGTGTAGGTGTGTGTGTGTGTGTGTGTGTGTGTGTGTGTGTGTGTGTGGGTGTGTGTGTGTGTGTGTGTGTGTGTGTGTGTGTGTGTGTGTGTGTGTGTGTGTGTGTGTGTGTGTGTGTGTGTGTGTGTGTGTGTAGGTGTGTGTGTAGGTGTGTGTGTAGGTGTGTGTGTGTAGGTGTGTGTGTATGTGTGTGTGTGTAGGTGTGTGTGTGTGTGTGTGTGTGTAGGTGTGTGTGTGTGTGTGTGTGTGTGTGTGTGTGTGTGTGTGTGTGTGTGTGTGCGTGTGTGCGCGCGCGCGTGTGTGTCTACGCAAGTGCGCGTCTGTTTATCTATCTATCTATATCTATATTTTTATCTATTTATCTCTATATATATTCTATCTATCCATCCATCTATCTATCTATCCATATCTATCTAATTGTGAAGATATTCCACACGTATTCCCATATCGAAATCCATAGCCGTCCACCCCCCCCCCGCCCCGCACGCACTCCCCACTCTTCATTAGCCCCTCCGGCGAGGCCCCGACACAATACACAATCACGACCCGGAACTGCCACTTCCCGGCCCTCTCGCCACGACCCACGACCTCGCCGACCTCCTCCATCACCAGCTGCCACGACCCACGACCACCAGCTGCCACGACCCACGACCCACGACCTCGCCGACCTCCTCCATCACCAGCTGCCACGACCCACGACCACCAGCTGCCACGACCCACGACCCACGACCTCGCCGACCTCCTCCATCACCAGCTGCCACGACCCACGACCTCGCCGACCTCCTCCATCACCAGCTGCCACGACCCACGACCTCGCCGACCTCCTCCATCACCAGCTGCCACGACCCACGACCTCGCCGACCAGCTGCCACGACCCACGACCCACGACCTCGCCGACCTCCTCCATCACCAGCTGCCACGACCCACGACCACCAGCTGCCACGACCCACGACCCACGACCTCGCCGACCTCCTCCATCACCAGCTGCCACGACCCACGACCACCAGCTGCCACGACCCACGACCCACGACCTCGCCGACCTCCTCCATCACCAGCTGCCACGACCCACGACCTCGCCGACCTCCTCCATCACCAGCTGCCACGACCCATGACCTCGCCGACCTCCTCCATCACCAGCTGCCACGACCCACGATCTTGACCTCCTCTATTGCCACGACCTACGACCTACGACCTCTTTGACCTCCTCCATCACCAGCTGCCACGACCCACGACCTTGCCGACCTCCTCCATCACCAGCTGCCACGACCTACGACCTCTTTGACCTCCTTCACCAGCTGCCGGGACCCACGACCCACGATCTTGGTGACCTCCTCCATTGCCACGACCTACGACCTCTTTGACCTCCTCCAACACCAGCTGCCGGGACCCACGATCTTGTTGACCTCCTCCATTACCAGCTGTCACGACCACAACCTACGACCTCTTTGACCTCCTCCAACACCAGCTGCCGGGACCCCACGACCCGTTCCTACGACCAGCTGTTGACCACGAACCACGACCACACGCCCTCTCGCCACCTCGCTCCATTATCAGTTATTATCATGATTATCTTTATTTATCAGTCGAATTGTTATCTCTGGTGATCAAAATTTCTAGATAAGCAACCGCACATGACAAAATAGGTCGTCGAAATAGGGTATCTGTCAACTGGCAATGCCAACTGGTGCACACTGCGGAGAAATCAAATAAAATTCATGAAAAAATAATGAAATCCATTACGGTGCAAAATAATTGAATAAATAAATAATGAAATCCGTATGGAGACAAAAATTATAAATAAAAAGAAAGTAAGATACGTAAATAATGCAGAGATAAAAATGGAAAGAGTTCGACCGAAAAGAATAAAAAAGAAAAAGAAGATGAAGAAAAATAGAGGAAAAAGAAGAAGAGAAAAGAAAGAAAAAGAAATAAAAAAAAGAAGAAAGAGAAGAGGAAGAAAAATAGAGGAAAAAGAAAAAGAAGAAAAGAAAAGAAAAAGAAATAAAAAAAAAATATCAGAAAAAAGGCCACAAAAAGAAGAAAAAAATAAGAAACAAAATGAAAAAAAGGAAGGAGAAAAACAAGAAAAGAAAAAAAAGGAAAAAAAAGAAGAAAAAAAGCCCTTGTCTCCTCAACAAAGAGCCGAAACGAGCGCCACTTAAGGACCCGGATGCGAGGCGGTTCGTCGGGAAAAGCCACAGACTTTCTCCCTCCTCCTGTCTGTCTGTCTGTCTGTCTTGTCTGTCTTTTTCTTCGCTCCGCTCTTTTGCTTTAAGTTTTCCTTGCCTTTCCTCACTTGGCATCCTCGGTTCCCTCTCTAAGTAAAAAAATAAAATAAAAATAAAAAATAAAAATAAATAAAAAACAAATAAATAAATAAATAAAAAATATCTGTCCGCCAACGCATTCCAGCACTCTCCTCCCCCTCTCTACTCCCCTCCTCCTCCAACACTCCTACTCTACCCTCCCTTACCGTTCCGTCTTCCCTCCCCCTCTATCTCCCTTCCCCTCTTTGCCCCCTCTCCCTCTACTACCTCTTCCCTCCGTCTTCCCCTTCCCCTCTCTCTCCCTCCCCTCCCACCTTCCCCCTCCCGCTATTCCCCTTCCTCCTTTCTCCTCCAACCCCCATCCTTCCCCTTCCCACGCAGTCCATCACCCTCCAACACCTCACCCTTTTCCCCATCTTTCCCCCTCCCACCCCACCCAACTATCCCACTCCCTTCTTCCTCCCTTCCCCCTACCCATCCCCCCAAACCAACACCCCCTTCCTATAATGAGTTCCTTACCCCCCACCCCCTCCTCCTCCTCCTTCCCCTCCCCTTACCCCTTCCCTCCCCT
>NC_091582.1:20980060-20987560 GCF_042767895.1 Penaeus vannamei | reverse complement strand
CAACACAAGTATCAGATATAAAAGCAAACAAAATAAAAATAAATAAATAAATTAATTAATTAATAAAGAGAAAATGAAATAAAACAACACCAAATAAACAACAATAACAATAACAACAAAACAACAACAACAAAATCTGGCCACTCAGAAACCGAAAATCGAAAAAGCCAATCGGCGAACGCGCGAATTCAAAACTACGAACGACCGGCGGCGCGGTAGTTACAGCACCGTAATAAAATTATGTCAGCTGCGACGACCGGAACCGCGATGTCACAGAATATAAAGAATGGAATTTTAAAAAAATCAATACGCATTCGATACGGCTGAGCATATAAAATTAATCCCGCTGTCCGCCTGCTGTTCCACAGTGCCCAGCGCGCATGAACTCAATTGAAAGAACCAGGGAAATAGTCTGTTAAATATATATAATAGTCTCTCCCAACGATTACGGTTTCAAAAGTCACCCCCACCCCCCAAAAAACAAAAAACATATAAAAAAAAATGTTTCGCGATAAAAGCCCTTTTCAAAAAAACAAGTTCGCTTTAAAAAGAGGGGTGGATAACGACAGATAAATAAAAATTCACTTGAAATACCCCCGCTGCCCCTCCCCCCCTCCCCCCGTTCAAACAGACCTCCATAGAGCGTAAAGTATCAAAGCATTTTAAAACTGCAATTACCGTGGCACCGCCGGCGTTTAATATGCAAATAATTCCAAATTGAATCCAACAACTGAAGCAGGATATATTCAATTATAGTCTAATAATTATAAACACATGCCCAAAAACAGTGAACCGAGCATATGTATGTAAATAACTCAACGTGATATTAGAGCCGACGTCAGTTGGATCTGGAACACAATTCAGCATTTTTGGGCCAGCGGACTGCGATCAATAACGAGGGCGAGGGCGGCGAGGGCGGCGGCGGGCACTGCGGGCGGGGCAGCGGGCAGCGGCCGACGAGCAGGCGCGGGGAAGGGCTTCGGGAGCGCAGAGGAGTGAGGCCGAGGGCGAGGGCGAGGAACAAGGATAAGGATAGGAGGAGGGAAGGAGGGAACAGACAGAGGAAACAAACAATAATACGGTAAACAAATGGAGAAATTATGTATACGCGCATGAGCACACGCACATACACACCCACCCACCTACCCACACACACTCAACTAAGGTATCCTAAGCTTTAGAAACAAAATCAGAAAATATCTTGGGTTCTACCAGCCTGGGCATGTCATCATAAACCTTTGAGCAGACAGGCCGCCTGGCTGTCAAAAGGTCAGAAGACGAAAGAAGATCAAATTCCGCGTTTTACAGAGACAAAGAAGTGCCAAAATTAAGCACCGCGTTATGGAAACGACACAAAAACAAACAAACAAATAAACACACAAAAACAAACCAACCAACAGAAATAACGGAATAAAACCCCCAAAACGCCAGGAAAGGAACAGACCCAAAAACACGAGAACACGGAATGGAGAAGAAAGGGCACACCCCTATACAACTATGAATCTTTGCTGTTTACTCTCCACTCCCTCGTGCATGGGCGCCGATGAACCGACTGGCGTGTGATCACTACTCAACGAGAGAGAGAGAGAGAGAGAGAGAGAGAGAGAGAGAGAGAGAGAGAGAGAGAGAGAGAGAGAGAGAGAGAGAGAAAGAGAAGAGAAAGAGAAGAGAGAGAGAGAGAGAGAGAGAGAGAGAGAGAGAGAGAGAGAGAGAGAGAGAGAGAGAGAGAGAGACAAAGAAAGAGAAAGAGAAAGAAAGAAAAAGCGAGATACAAACAGAACGACAGAAAGAGCAAGAGAAAGGCTCACAAAATCCAAAACAAAACATAAAAAACACTTACAGAAAAGACCAAGCACCCCTCCCTTCCCCTCCCCTCACCCAAAGAAGACCCAGAAGAAAACGAAAGAAAAGAAAGAGAGAGAGAGAGAGAGAGAGAGAGAGGAAGAGCGAGGGAAGAGGGCCAGCCCGCCCGCAAACACTCGAGAGGCCGAGCGAGGCGGATCCGACCCCCCTCAACAGCACAAGAGTGATATTACTTTAAATTTTGAGTGGAATTACATGCTCCACGGACCCCGGAAAGGACTGCCACGGCGAGCCACACGCACAAAAAAAGTCTAATATCTCGTGTAACAATATCTTTTTTTTTATTCCTTTTGAAGGCTTTCTTGCTCTCAGCATTTCTTTGGATTCGGGATGAAATTTCTATATTGTTAAGGCAACAGTTGTGATGAGATTGTGACTTTCTTTTTTATTAGTGGTATTTTGCTTCACTTTGATGTCATTAGCTTCCATTTTTTATTTTTGTTTTTGTTTTTGTCTTAATCTTTTTGTTGTTTGTTAATGAACTTTTTAATTAGTAGCGTTATTATCTTTTTCCTTTTTTTATGTATTCATCTCTGAAATAAATTACAACCTACCTATGCAGCCTTGAACAAATACACAAGAGACAAAGCTGAACATCGCAAGAACACAACAGAACGGCGCGGGAGAGATGAACAAGGAATCTGCGAGAAAACAAATGCAACTTTAAGAATACGTCTTGGTTACGCCATTCTCAAGTGTCGACCTCGCCTGAACAACCTCGCGCATTTCATAAGCCATTTTTTACAACACCTCCTCCAAAATCGTGTGAACAATCAGTGTGTACAGAATCCACTCTACCTTAGGACGGAATCTGAGACCTGGAACAAAACAAACAAACAAATCGAGGCAACGAGCTATTCGAGTTAAAGGCCCGGACTTAACAGAACTTGACTATACTTACCGGAACTCGACTAAACTTGGCAGAACTTAATAGAACGACTAGACCCACCAGAACTCGACTAAACTTGCCAGAACGTAACAGAATTTTGATTATACTTACCAGGACTTGATTAGACCTACCAGAACTCGACTATGCTTACCAGAATTTAATAGAACTTGACTAGACTTGCCAGGACTTGACTAGACCTACCAGAACTCGACTAAACTTACCAGAGCGTAACGGAACTTGACTAAACTTAACAGAACTTCACTTCCCTCTCCAGAACGCTCTCCCTTGCTCTAAAGGTTCAAAAGCCACTCTCTCACTCTCTCTCTCTCTGTCCGTTTGCCTGTTCACGCTTGTCTGTTTGGCGATCAGTCTATGTTTCCTTGCTATCTCTCGTTAATTCTCCTTTTTTCTTTTTTTTTCGTTTTCCTTTTCCCTTTGTTTCTTTCATTATCTCTTCTTTTTTTGTCTTTGTCTTTTTCCTTCTCTCGCTGTCTCCGTTTCTCTCGCTCTCCACGTACACACGTACTAATAAACATTACCATTTCTCTGACACTGTTTATCTTCCATTCTCCCTTTCCGTTTCCTCATCTCTTTCTCTCCCCCTTGTTTTCTTAATATCTACCCCTCTTATCTCCATCTACTCGTCAGTTGCGTGAGTGGGAGAGGAATAGAGTGGGACGAGGGATGGGGGAGGATCAGGACGGGGTAGAAGTGGATAATGAGGGAGGTGATGAGGGTGTGGTGTGTGATGAGGGAGGAAGGGGTGATGATGATGAGGAGGAGGAGGATAAGGATGAGAGGAGCATAAAGATGAGGATGAGGATGAGGGGCAGGAGGAGGAGGAGAACAAGAGCAGGATGAGGAGAGGGGAGCAGGATGAGGAGGACAGGGGCAGGGTGAGGAGAGGGGAGCAGGAGGACAGGAGGAGGAGGACAGGGGCAGGAGGAGGAGGGCAGGGGCAGGAGGAGAGGGGAGGAACAGGAGGGAGGAGGAGGAGGAGGAGGATAAGAATGAGAGGAGTAGGAGAGGGGAGGAACAGGAGGAGGAGAGGGGCAAAATGAGGAGGAGGAGGACAGGGGCAGGAGGAGAAGGAGGAGGACGAGAGGGACAGGAGGAGGAGGAGGAGGACGAGAGGGACAGGAGGAGGAGGAGGGAGTGATTCCGCCAAAATGATAAACAAAATTGGCCAAATAGTATTCCCGGCGAGCGTGTCTCTCTGTGCAAATATTGCGAATGATAAATGCACCAGAAGAATTCAATTATGACCGGGAATTATTTCTGCCCCAGCTGGCCCGCCCGGTTATTGTGGTCAAGGGGGTGGTCAAGGGGGGTGGGGTGGGGGTGAAGGGGGGTGATGAGGGTGGTGGGTGATGAGGGAGGGGGGTGGTGATGAGGGAGGGGGTGGTACGATGAGGGAGGGTGGTACGATGATGGGAGGGGGTGGTACGATGAGGGAGGTGGGTGGTACAATGAGGGAGGTGGGGTGATGAGGGTGGTGTGGGTAATGTGGGTGGGGGGTGATGAGGGTGGTGTGGGTGATGAGGGTGGTGTGGGTAATGTGGGTGGGGGTGATGAGGGTGATAACGGTAATGAGGGGGTGGTGATAGTGAAGAAGGAGTAATGAGTGATGATGACGGTACTGCATGATGATGAGGGGCTGATGTATGATGAACAAGGACCAAAGGGTAGCTTATAAGGGCAGAAAGGGTAATGATATGAATACCGGAAGCATGATGAATGAGAGCCAAAAAGGTGATGAAAGTGACATAAGTTGAAGAACAAGAAGGAAGGGTGATGACTACGAGCAAAAAAAGGGGACTGAATGATGAACAAAGTAATGACAAAAGATTACAAAGAGGTAATCAAGAGACGAAGGGTGATGAAACGTCACCATCGGCGGTGAGTGGAGAAATAAAGATAAATTAGAGAAATAAAGAAAGAAAAAAATGTGATGAGCAAATGATGGTGATACCGATGACGATGTAACATAACAAAAAAACAACAACAAATAAATGAACACAAACAGAAGCGAAAAAAATGTAAGAAAAACAAATAAGAGACGAGAAAAAAGTATTACAAAAATATAATCATATACATAAAAAATACAAAATAAAACTCTCGACGACGAAAAAAAGATAAAATAAATAAAACGGAAGGAAATGAAGACAAGAAAAAATAAAACCGAGATAAACAGGAGAAAGGCAAGAGATAAGCAAGTGAGGAGGACATAAAGAGAACATTAAACACGATTGGGGAAGGGGGAGAAGGAGAGAAGGAGAGAAGGAGAGGGAAGTAGAAGAGGAGGATAACAGGAATGAGAGGCGAGAGAAGAAAGGGGAAACAGAAAGAGGGCGAAGGAAGAGGAGGAGTGGAAGAGAAAGAAGAGGAAGAGGAAGGGAAAAAAGTGGGAAAAGGGAGAAATGAGGAAAAGGGGGAGGAGGAAAGGAGAGTGGAAAATGAAAAGTGAAGAAAGAAGGGGAAGTGGGGAAAAGGTGAAGAAAGAGGAAGAAGAGGAAGAGGAGTGAAGGAGGAGGAAAAAGAGGAAGGGGGAGAAGGAGTAAAGGAAGAAGAGAAAGAGGAAGGAGAAGGGAAAGAAGAAAGAGAAATGGGAACTGAGGAAAGAGGAAATGGAAAATGAAAAAAACGGAGAATGAAGAAAGAAAGGGGAAGGAGGGAAAAGGGAGTGAAGGAGGAACAGAAAGGGGAAGGGAAGGAAGCGCGAGAGTCACCCGGGGAGACACAGTGCCACAGATGACAAGATCAGGCACTGTGCCCTGATTAGATGGCTGTCGACTTCTTGCTCGAGAATTGGAGAGGTGGCTGGGGGGGAGGGGGAGGGGGAGGGGGGAGGGGGGAAGGAGGAAGGGGAGCAAGGGAGGGAGGGGGGGAAGGAGGAAGGGGGGCAAGGAGGGAGGAAGGAGGAAGGGGAGGAGAAGTAGGAGACGGGGCAAGAGAGGGAGGGAGAGAGGGAGCAAGTGAGAGAAGGAGAGAGGGAGGGAGGGGGAAGGGAGAGAAGAAATAGAATGGAAGGTAGAATGTATTAGTGGCGAAGGAGGAAGCAAGTGGAGAAGGAAGAAGGGGAGGGAGATAAGAGAAGGAGAGAAAGTGATCGAAAGTGAGAAAATGAGACATCGAAAAAGTGAGTGAGAGAGAGAGAGAGAGAGAGAGAGAGAGAGAGAGAGAGAGAGAGAGAGAGAGAGAGAGAGAGAGAGAGAGAGAGAGAGAGAAAGAGACAGAGAGAGAGACATCGAAAAAAGTGAGAGAGCGAGCGATCGATCGAGAAAGAGTAAGGGAGAGAGAGTGAGTGAGTAATGGGCCCTCTTAAAACTCCGGCTCCTCCTAATAATCGGAGTGTCAGTCTTAATGCCAGACTCCCATCACAGGCCTCGTCCGAATCCTCGCCCATAACCCTTTCCTAAAAGAGCCGCCGGTTAATGAGATCGCGAAACCGAAGCCCTGGCCTTGATCGCGGACTCGAACGCGCCTCATTTTTGCTCCATTTCTTTCTATTTCCTTTTTTTTGCTTCTGCTTTCTATCTCGGTGTTCTATTTTTCTTTCTTTCTCTCTCAGTCTGTATGTTTATCTACTTATTTCTGTCTCTCTATTGTATGCTTATTTCTGTTTGTCTGCCTCATATTTCAGTCTGTCTGCCTGTCTGTCTGTTTGTCGTCTCCTCCCTTTCCCCCTCTCTCTATCCTTCTCTCTCTCTCCCTCTGTCTATCCCTCTCTCTCTCTCCCTATGCCTATCCTCCTCTCTTTATCTCCCTTTGTCTATTCTTCTCCCTCTCCCCCCACTCGTCACGTCGATCTGATTACGAATAAAGTATCAGCCAATTTCCCCTCTTCATCTTCCCCTCCCTCGCTGCCTCTTCCCCTTGGCCCCTACACAATACCCTCCCTCCATCTTCCGCCCTGGCACTCTGGCACTCTACTTTGGACCTCCACGCCCTCTTTTTATGTCCTCTGGCACCGCACCTTGCCCACAATTTCCATCTGTCACCCTACAAGGCCTTCTCCCCTCTCCTTCCCCTCTTTCCCCTCACAATTCACCCCCTCCCTTCCTTTCACACTTCCGGACTGATATTATTCCCCTCTTTTCCTTGGTCCCTATCCCCTACTTCCCCTCTGTCACCTCCCTTCCCCTCTCCTCCTCCCCTCCTTCCCTAACCCTCCCCTTCTCTCCCTCTCCTACGTTCCCTCCTCCTCCCCTCTCCCTCCCTTCCCATCTCTCCCTCTCCCTCCCTCCCTTACACCTCCCCTCTCCTTCCTTCCTTACCCCTCTCCTCTCCCTCCTTCCTTACCCCTCCCCTCTCCCTCTTTCCTTACCCCTCCCCTCTCCCTCACTTCCAACCCCTACCCTCCTTTCTCTTCTCCCTTCCCCTCCTTTCCCCTCTGATAGGATTCACCGCAAATCGACGAAGCACTTAAGTGGTTCTTTGAAAATGACCCGCTCCTTCTATTAGGCTTCTTCTGGTTCCTTTATCATCACTTTCTTTGTCATTTCTTATGACCTTCTACTTAATTTCTTTTCTTCGATTTTTCCTTCTCATCATCATTATTGCACTTTATTATACGCACTGTACTTTTCCTTTTACTTCTCATCGTCTTCATCACTAGTGTCAACATTATCGTCGCTATTAACACCATTACTGCCATTGTCATCACTATCAAAATCATTTCATAATATTTATCAGTCAAAACTTTCCTAGGCGGTGTCATCATCACCACCATCACCATCATTATACTT
>NC_091582.1:20950060-20970060 GCF_042767895.1 Penaeus vannamei | reverse complement strand
CCCCACCGCCCCTCCGCACCCCTCCATTCCCCTCTACTCTCCCCTCCCCACCGCCCCTTCGCACCCCTCCGCACGCCCCGGGATCCAGCAGCACTCAACCCTCGCGAGCCCCTTCATCGCCCAGGTAAACACGCCACGACCTGATCGGGTCTTTTAACGAAGCTGCCTCTCTGCCTGCCTGCCTGCTCGCTCGCTTGCTTGCTCCTGTCTGTCTGTCTGTCTTGTCTGTCTGTCTGTCTTGTCTGTCTGTCTGTCTGTCTGTCTGTCTGTCTGTCTTGTCTGTCTGTCTGTCTGTCTGTCTGTCTGTCTGTCTGTCTGTCTTGTCTGTCTTGTCTGCTTCTGTGTCTTTGAGTATGTGTGTGTGTGTGTGTGTGTGTGTGTGTGTGTGTGTGTGTGTGTGTGTGTGTGTGTGTGTGTGTGTGTGTGTGTGTGTGTGTGTGTGTGTGTGTGTGTGTGTGTGTGTGTGTGTGTGTGTGTGTGTGTGTGTGTGTGTGTGTGTGTGTGTGTGTGTGTCTGTATGTCTCCCTCGACTCTCGCATCCTGGACCGTTGCCCTTTCGTCCCTGGCACTCCCTGGAGCTCCCTGACACCCTCCAGCGCCCCTCTAGCCGCCCTGGCACTTCCCACAGACCCTCGGGCACTTCCTGGCATCCTCTACCCCCTCCCCCTCCCCCGGCTCCCTTCACCCTTCCCGGCACCCCCCTTCGCCCCCTTCGCTCCCCCAGCTCCCTTTACTCTTCCCCCTCCCCACCCAGCTCCTTTCACACCCTCCCTCCACCCCCTCCTCCCCCTCCACCCCGCCCCCTTGCACCCTTTCGCCCTCGAGCCCCGCGCCCTTGAGAGCGGCGCGCTCCTCCACCCTCGCCGCCCTCTCCTCGCCAAATCCCCCAATTTAGTACAAGGGCAATTCCCATCCACCGGGGCCCTCCACTTGCCCTAATCCACTGATCCTCTTCCCGCGGGTATCCATCCTCTTCTCCCCTCTTCCTCCCTTCGCCGCACTCGGCCCCGCCATGCATCATCTTCCCTTGTCTCCTCTTCCCTCGTTCGCTCGTCCGTGCGCTCCGCCCTCGCTCTTGCCCTCTCCCTCTCTCCGTATCTTCCTTTTCGTGTTCTATTGTCTTTTTTATTTATGTAATTACTCTTATCTTTTTTTCATTCACATTCTTTTGACTTCATCCGCCTGTCTCACTCTCACTCTCATTCTCCCTCTCTTTCTTTCTTCCTTTCCTCCATCCATCTTTCTCTTTCTTCACCCCCCTCCTCCTCCCTCTCTCTCTCCTCTCCACTCCATCTCTCTTCCTTCACTTCTCCTCCCTCTCTCTGTCTCTGCTTCCCTCCCTCCATCTCTCTCTCCCCCTTCACCACCTCCTCCTCCTCCTCTCTCTCTCTCTCTCTTCCCTCCCTACATCCATCTCTCTCCTCCTTCATCCCCTCCCTCCTCCCTCTCCCTTCCTCCCTCCCTCCCCCCTTCCTTCACCCTCCACCCTTCTCTCTCTTCCTCCACCCTCCACCCCTCCTCCTTTCCTCCCCTCCTCCCTCCACCCCTCTCCCCCTCCACTCCACACCCACCTTTCCTCCTCCCTCCACCCCTCTCCCCCTCCATCCCCATCTCTCTCCCCTCCACTCCACGCCCATCTTCCATCACCCTTAAGCAAATCATACGTCAAGGCAGTTAATACGACGTGTTGAGCGCGGATAAATCGGCCCCGCATTGTCTGGCCCAAAAGCGATCGTTCCCCCCACAATGGCGACGCCCCGCGGACCGATTTTTCTCTCTCGATTTCTTCTTTTTTTTTCTCCGCGCTCTCTCTCTCTCTCTCTCTCTCTCTCTCTCTCTCTCTCTCTCTCTCTCTCTCTCTCTCTCTCTCTCTCCTTTTTCCCCACCCCTGTCTCTCTTACCACCCCCCCTTTCTCTCCTTCTCTTTCTCTTCCCTTTCTCTCCTTCTTCTCCTTCTCCTTCCCTCCTCTCTTTCCCTCTCCCCTCTCTCCCTCTCACTCTCCCTCTCCCTCTCTCTCTCCCCCTCCCTCCCTCCTTCCCTCCCTCCCTCCCTCTCTCTCCCTCCCTCCCTCCCTCCTCCCTCCCTCTCACCCTCTCCCTCTCCCCCTCCCTCTCCGCATCCCCGCGCTTACCGCCTTGTCAAACTTATTCATCCTTCCATCTTATAAAAGGAAGGAAAATATATATCGCCTCCTTTAGGGAAAAAAGGGGGAAGTCATCGGTATATATTGATCTCCATTTCGACATCTATCTCTGCCAACCCTACCTCCATCAATAAAGATATGAATAAAAGATGATAACAACCAATAATTTATAATAATAATCATGATAATAGTAATCATAATAATAATAATCATCATAATAATATTGATAATGATAATAATGATAATAATAATAATAATAATAATAATAATAATAATAATCATAATAATAATAATCATCATAATAATATTGATAATGATAATAATAATAATAATAATAATAATAATAATAATAATAATAATAATAATCATAATAATAATCATAATAATAATCATAATAATAATCATCATCATCATCATCATATGATCATCATCATCATCATCATCATCATCATCATCATCATCATCATCATCATCATCATCATCATCATCATCATCATCATCATAAAATAATAATAAAATAATAATAATAATAATAATGATGATGATAATAATAAAAAATAACAATAGCTATGATATTACTACTAATAAGATCTAAGATGATGACATAATAATAATAACAAAAAATAATAACAACAATATTTATGATATTACTACTAATAAGATGATCTAAGATGATGACAAGATAACAATAACAATAATAACAACAGCAAGTGGAATGGGTAATGGCATTGGTATCAGTAATAGTAACAACAGTAATAATATTCACAATTGTACCAATAATAATCATCGGGAGGGGATGGGAAGAAGGGGAGCAGAGCAGGTGGGGGGGCTTAGAGGGGGGGAAGGGAGGACCGAATGAGATAGGGAGGGAAGTAGGGAGGGAGGGAGGAGGAAAAGGTCCGGCGGGGAGAAGGAGGAGGGAAAGGGAGGGGAGGGGGAGGGGAGAATGATGGGGGGGGTAGGCGAAGGGATGGTTGGGGAAGAGGAGGGGGATGGGGGATGGAGGGGGAAGGGAAGAGGGTAAGGGAAGGAGAGGGATGGGGTGCTAAGGGAAGGGTTGGGAGGGGAGGAGAAGAGAGGAAAGGGGAGGATAGCGAAGGAAAAGGTGAAAGGAGGAGAGTGGAGAGGATAGCAAAGGGAGAGGAGGGATACGAAGACCAGGGGAGGGAGAGAGGAGGGGGAGGGGGAGGGGGAGGGGGGGAAGGGCGAAGGGACCACCCCATCCAAAAGCAGGAATTTACTTTTTAACCTGATAATTATCGGGGGAATAAACCCGTCGCGCTTTTCTGTCAAAAAAAAAAAAAAAAAAAAAAAAAAGTAAATAATCCCCCACAAACAATAACGTAGGTCAGCCATTGTTCATTAATTATTTCTTCTCAATTTCAGACTTTTTTTCCCCCGGCATAATGTTGACTGATTGGCCAAATCTAGTTCAAACGAGGGGAAAATACTTGGCTTATGGCGGAAAAACAATCAAAGTACAAGCATTCAAATATCTGTTTGAATGCCAACTCTGTCAGAGGGTGGAGGGGGGGGAGGGAAGGAGGGAGAGGGAGGGTGTGGGAGGGAGGCGGAGAGAAACAGAGAAACAGAGAGAGAGAGAGAGAGAGAGAAAGAGAAAGAGAAAGAGAAAGAGAAAGAGAAGAAGGAGAGAGGAGAAGGAGAAGGAGAAGGAGAAGGAAGGAGAAGGAGAAGGAGAAGGAGAAGGAGGAGAAGGAGGAAGGAGAAGAAGGAGAAGGAGAAGGAGAAGGGAGGAGGAGGGAGAAGGAGAAGGAGAAGGAGAAGGAGAAGGAGAAGGAGAAGGAGAAGGAGAAGGAGAAGGAGAGAGAGAAGAGAGAGAGAGAGAAAGAGAGAAGAGAAAGAGAGAGAGAGAAGGAGAAGGAGAAGGAGAAGGAGAAGAAGGACAAGGAGAAGAAGGAGAAGGAGAAAGAGAAGAAAGAGAAAGAGAAAGAGAAAGAGAAAGAGAAAGAGAAAGAGAAAGAGAAGAGAAAGAATGACAGAGAATCACAGAGAGCGAGAGATTGAGTACACGTGCGTCCGTGTGTATGTGCATACGTGTACGTGTAACTTCACGTGTGTTTAAGGTCTGCAAAGGAAATAATCCTATAGTAGAGTCACAGTGTTTGATCAAAGCGGCGTGGCAAGTCTGCTGAAAATTCGCGTCACCTCGCTGGACACAGACAATGAGGCCTCTCTCCGTCTTATGAAACAGAAAGAAGAGAAAACGGAGGGAGGGAGGAAGGGAGGGAGGGAGGAGGGAGGGGGAGGGGAAGGGAGGGAGGGAGGGGGTAGGGGGAGGGGAGGAAGGAGGGAGGGAGGGGAGGAAGGAGGGAGGGAGGGAGGTAAGGAGGGATGAAGGGAGGGTGGGTGGGTGGGTGGGGAAGGGAAGGAAGGGAAGGGAGTAAGTAAAGAAGGAAGGAAGGAAGAAATGAGGGATGGAAGTAAGGAATGAAGGAAGGATGGAGACAGGGAAGGAATGAGGGAGGGCGTGGAGGTAAGAAGGAAAGAGAGAGAGAGGAAGACAAGGAGGAGGCCAAAGAGACAGAGCGCACTACTCCAGAAGCAGCGATCTCTCCCCTGCACGAATAATGATCCAGCTGATTACTCCACTCCCTCCCTCCCTTATTCCTCTCCTTCCTTCTCTCTTCTCTCTTGTTCCGTCCCTCCTCCTCCTCCCTTCTTATCCTCCGTCTTCCTCGAGTCCACCCATTACACACACACACACACACACACACACACACACACACACACACACACGCACACACACACACTCACTCACTCACTCACCACTCACCACCACTCACCACCACCACTCACCACCACCACTCACTCACTCACTCACTCACTCACTCACTCACTCACTCACTCACTCACTCACTCACTCACTCACTCACTCACTCACTCACTCACTCACTCTCTCCCTTCATCCTCATCCTTCTCTCTCCCTCGCATCTTCCCCATTTGTATTCTTCCTAATCCTTCCATCCTTACCTCCTCCTTTTCACCCCTCCCTCACGCTACCCACCCTCATCCCCTCTCCCTTTTTCGTCTTCTTTACCTCTCCCTCAGTCCCTCTTTATCTCCCACCTTCCTTCTATCCATCTTTCATGGCGACGAGCGGGAGACTAGCGGAGGAGGGGAGAGAAAGCGAGGAGAGAAGAGGAGAAAGATGAGGGGTTGGGTGGAAGAGAGGAGAAAGGAAAGGAGAGAAGAGGAGAAGAAGAAAAAGGGAGAGGGACAAGAGAGGAGAGGAGAAATAAAGGGTAAGGATAAAGGAGATAAGAGGAGAGAAGAAGGAAAGGAGAGAGAAGAGAGGAAAGGCGAAAGAAACGGGAAGGGGGAAGCTGAGAGGAGAAGAAGGAAGAGTAGGACATGAGAGTAAACAATATGAAGGAAGAGAACGAAGGGAGAGTATAGAGAAAGGGGGGAGGGGATGAGGGAAAGGGAAGGTGGAGGAGGGGGGGGGGAGGTAAGGCATCCACTCCAGTTGCCACCACTTAATTAACGCCACTTAATCCCGGGTGTTCGCCGTCCTCTTAACGCAGCCTGATTAGCCTGATACAATTTGGGTATCTGACGTGCCTCTTGACGCCGCTGTATTAAAATGGAATAATTACATGATTTCTCCGTAATTAACCCGCGCTCCCCTCGCTGCAACACGGGGATGCAAGGCGAGGGGAAGACGCTGCGAATGGCCACTTCCTGCAGGGCGAGACGCGGGCGGCGCCTTGGGTCCTGCTGTCACCGCCGCTGCCTCTTCCTCTTGTTTTTTTTTCCATTTCCTCGTTCTGTCGCTGTTTGGTTCTCCGGCGGCACGCACGCACGCACGCACGCACTCTCTCTATCTCTCTCTCTCTCTCTCTCTCTCTCTCTCTCTCTCTCTCTCTCTCTCTCTCTCTCTCTCTCTCTCTCTCTCTCTCTCTCTCTCTGTCTCTCTCTCTCTCTCTTTCTCTCTTCTCTCTTTCTCTTTCTCTCTCTCTCTCTCTCTCTCTCTCTCTCTCTCTCTCTCTCTCTCTCTCTTCTCTCTTTCTTCTCTTCCTCTCCTTTTCTCTTTCTCTCGCTCTCCGTCTTTCTTTCCCTTTCCCTACCTCCTTCCTTTTCTCTTTCTTTTTCCCCATTCCCTCTTCCTCTCCCTCTACCCCTCATTCCCTCTCCCCGTCACACTCCTCCCCCATCTCTCTCTCTTTCTCTCTCTCTCTCTCTCTCTCTCTCTCTCTCTCTCTCTCTCTCTCTCTCTCTCTCTCTCTCTCTCTCTCTTTCCCCTCACCCATCAACTCCATGGAGCAACTTCCCCTCATCGGAAACCCATTATCCTCCCCCCCTCCTCCCCTCCGCCCCCCCCTTCCCCTACCCATCCAACCAAAGACCCAAAGAGTTTGTATTTTGGTAGTGATGGGGGAAGGGGGAGGGGGCGAAGAGAAGAGGGAAGGGGTGGGGGTGAGGAACGAGAGAGGAGAGAAGGGGTGGGGGTGGGGGGTGTAGGGTGGAAAAAAGAGATGAGAGAAGGAATGAGGCTGAAAGTTGAAGGGAAGGGAAGGAGGAGGATGGACGAGGTAGAAGTGAGTAAGATGAAGAAGAAGTGAAGTGAGGGGGAAAGGAGTGAAGGACGAGGTACAGATGGAGGAGGTAGGGGGTAGGGGGGAGGGGTGAAAGACCTTGGTACAGGTGGGGAGGTGGGGGTGGGGGTAGGAGGGGAAGGGGGTAAAGGACGAGGTACAGATGGGAGGTGGGGTAGGAAGGGAAGGGGGTAAAGGAGGAGGTACAGATGGGAGGTGGGGGTAGGAGGGGAATGGGGTAAAGGACGAGTACAGATGGAGGTGGGGGTAGGAGGGGAAGGGGGTAAAGGAGGAGGTACAGATGGGAGGTGGGGGAAAGAGGGGGAGGAGGGAGTGTCATAAACTGTGCTAATTGCTCGGTGGAAGAGCTTACCTGGCGAGCACCGGCGTGAGGAGAGACAGGCAGACATGCACGTGGAAGACCTTCACCGTATTTCTTTTTTCTTTTCTTTTCTTTTCTTTTCCTTGGCATGTGTTCTTTTCATTTATGTTAATAGTCTCTTTATTTGTCTGTGTTTATTTCCGTCTCTTCCATAGTCTTTTTCTGCTCTCTCTGTCTCCCTCTCCCTCTCCCTTCTCTCTCTCTCTCTCTCTCTCTCTCTCTCTCTCTCTCTCTCTCTCTCTTCCTCTCTCTCTCTCTCTCTCTTCCTCTCTCTCTCTCTCTCTCCTCTCTCCCTCTCCCTCTCCCTCTCCCTCTCCCTCTCCCTCTCTCTCTCTCCCTCTCTCTCTCTTCCTCTCTCTCTCTTCCTCTCTCTCTCCATTCTTCCCCTTCTCTTCTTCTTTCACTCCCCCCTTTCTCTCCTTCCTCTCTTTGGACTCTCCCACAAACTACAACACATTTATCACGAAATCAGCCGATCATTAATATATAAAAAATCGACATCACGTCCAAAAAAATAGGCCTATACGAAAAATGTCCACCTGACCGGACGCTCTTTCAACTATTCATTCTTCTATTCTCTCTCTTTCTCCTCCTCTTCCTTTGCCATTTCCTCCCATTCCTTTTCCCTTACCGGACGCTCTTTCTACTATTCATTTTTTCTATTCTCTCTCTTTCTCCTCCACTTTCTTTATCTTTCGCCCCATTCCTTTTCCCTTACCCCTTACCCATTTTCTCCTTCCTTTTCCGTGTCCCATATTCTCCTTCCTTTTCCCTCTCCCATTTTCTCCTTCCTTTTCCCTCTCCCATTTTCTCTCTCCTTTTCCCTTTCCCATTCTCTCCCTCCTTTTCGCCTCTCCCATTTTCTCCCTCCTTTTCCCTCTTCCCATTTTCCTCCCTCCTTTTCCCTCTCCCATTTTCTCCCTCCTTTTCCCTCTCCCATTTTCCTCCCTCCTTCTTTTCCTCTCCCATTTTCTCCCTCCTTTTCCCTCTCCCATTTTCTCCCTCCTTTTCCCTCTCCCATTTTCTCCTCCTTTTCCCTCTCCCATTTTCTCCCTCCTTTC
Organism: Penaeus vannamei; assembly: GCF_042767895.1. NCBI lineage: Eukaryota > Metazoa > Arthropoda > Malacostraca > Decapoda > Penaeidae > Penaeus > Penaeus vannamei. The sequence goes on along the minus strand of NC_091582.1, from coordinate 20,961,917 downwards.
CCTCTCCCATTTTCCTCCTTTTCCCTCTCCTTTTCTCCCTCCTTTTCCCTCTCCCATTTTCTTCCTCCTTTTCCCTCTCCCATTTTCTCCCTCCTTTTCCCTCTCCCATTTTCTCCCTCCTTTTCCCTCTCCCATTTTCTCCCTCCTTTCCCTCTCCCATTTTCTCCCTCCTTTTCCCTCTCCCATTTTCTCCCTCCTTTTCTTTCCCTCTCTCCCCCTCCCATTTTCCCTCCTTTCCCTCCATTTTCTCCCTCCTTTTCCCTCTCCCTTTTTCTCCTCCTTTTCCCTCTCCCATTTTCTCCCTCCTTTTCCCTCTCCCATTTTCTCCCTCCTTTTCCCTCTCCCATTTTCTTCCTCTTTTCCCCCCTCTCCCATTTTCTCCCTCCTTTTTCCCTCTCCCATTTTCTCCCTCCTTTTACCTCTCCCATTTTCTCTTCCTCCTTCTCCCTCTCCCATTTTTCTCCCTCCTTTTCTCTCTCCCATTTTCTTCCTTCTTTTCCCTCTCCATTCTCCCTCCTTTTCCCTCTCCCATTTCTCCTCCTTTCCCTCTCCCATTTCTTTCCTCCCTCCCTTTTCCTCTCCCATTTTCTTCTCCTCCCTTTTATCATTCTCCATCCTTTTCCCCTCTCCCATTTTCTCCCTCCTTCCCCTCTCCCATTTTCTTCCTCCTTTTCCCTCTCCCATTTTCTTCCTTCTTTTCCCTCTCCCATTTTCCTTCCTCCTTTTCCCTCTCACCATTTCTTCCTCCTTTCTCCACTCTCCCATTTTCCCCTTCCTTTTCCCTCTCCCATTTTCTCTCTCCTTTTCCCTTTCCCATTCCTACCTTCGCCTTCATTTCCTCTTCAACCTCCTTCGCTATCTTATCCTCTCCTCCACTTCCTCTTTCACCGCCAGCCCATCTCCACCTTCTGTTCCTCTTTCTACTACTCCTCCTCTTTTTTCCTTTACCCCCTTTCCTTTGCCTCTTCCTCCTCTCTCTCTCTTCTTCTCCACCCCATTTTCCTCTTCCTCTTGATCCCTCTCCATCTTCCACCTCCAACCCTCTTCACCCCTCCCCAATTTCCCCCTTTTTATCATTTATTTTCCCTCTTCATCCTTCCATTCTTCCCCCTTTTATTTCTTTTCCCTCTTCACCCTCCCCCTTTTTTCCCCTTTTATCATTTCTTTTCCCTCTCCATCATTCATTTTTTCCATCCGCAACCCCCACCCCTAACCACCTCCACCCTCTCTCTCCCTTCCCTTCCCACCCCCTTTATTATTTCTTTTCCCTCTTCATCATTCCATTCTTCCCCCTTTTATTTCTTTTCCCTCTTCATCCTTCCCCCTATTCCCCCCTTTTATCATTTCTTTTCCCTCTTCACCCTCTCCCTATTCCCCCCTTTTATCATTTCTTTTCCCTCTCCATCATTCCATTTTTTCCTCCTCTCTGGGACGATAAATCTACCTCCTCTAGTCTACCGGCCGTTCCGCTGCCGCTCGTTCGCGCTGACTCGTTCGTGAGGTTGATTTACGAGCGGGGTGCGCCAAGTAGTGAGTGAGAGTGAGTGAGTGAGTGAGTGAGTGAGTGAGTGAGTGAATGAGTGAGCGAGTGAGCGAGTGAATGAGTGAGTGAGTGAGAATGAGTGAGCGAGTGAATGAGTGAGTGAGTGAGAATGAGTGAGCGAGTGAGTGAGTGAGCGAGTGAGTGAGAGTGAGTGAGTGAGCGAGTGAGAAGGGGTGAGTGAGTGAGCGAGTGAGAAGGGGTGAGTGAGTGAGTGAGTGAGGATATGTGAGCGAGTGAGAAAATAGAGAATAAGTAAGTGAGTGAGTGAGTGAGTGAGCGAGAGAGTGTGTGAGTATAAGCGAGCAAGTGAGAGAGTGAGTGAGTAAGTATGTGAGTGAGCGAGTGAAAGAGAATGAGTAAGAGAGAGAGAGAGAGAGAGAGAGAGAGAGAGAGAGAGAGAGAGAGAGAGAGAGAGAGAGAGAGAGAGAAAGAGAGAGGGTGTGTGTGTGTGTGTGTGTGTGTCTGGGTGTGTGTGTGTGTGTGTGTGTGTGTGTGTGTGTGTGTGAGTGAGTGAGTGAGTGAGTGAGTGAGTGAGTGAGTGAGTGAGTGAGTGAGTGAGTGAGTGAGTGAGTGGCTGACTGAGTGAGTGAGTCATTGAATGAGTGCGTGCGTGCGTGCGTGCCTACGTGCCAGACAGCCAGGAGAGAGAAAAAAAAACAAGAGCAGGAAAGGGGAGAAGGGGAGAGGGAGAGGGAGAGGGAGAGGGGGAAGAGGGGGAGGAGAGAAGCGAAATCTCCTCATATCCAGCTTGTTGTCGAGGCCTGGAATTCGAACCAATAAATCGACTGCCCGCCGGCCCGCCCCCCGCTGCACGGCCAACGGGTACTCGGTTCGACTCGTGCCACAGCGGCTGCATCGACCTGTTTTGTGCCGGACACCCGCGTGTGCCGAGGACGGAGGCGGGGCGGGGGAAGAAAAAGGGGGGGGGGGAGAGTCTGGCGGTGGCACTGAACATGTCAGGCACAGGCACTCTCACTCGCTCACTCATTTAAGTCCCTCTGCTTGTTGTTCCAATCTCTGTCTCTGTCTTTCTCTCCCTCCCTCCCTCTCCCCGTCCCTCCTTCCCTCTCTCCATCCCTCCATCTCCCCCTCTCTCCCTCCTTTCTTCCCTCCCCTCTCTCCTCCTTTCTTCCCTCCCCCCTTTCCTCCCTCCCCCTCCTTCTCCCTCCCCCTCCATCTTCCTAACCCTCCCTCTCCCAGTCCCTCCCTCCCTCTCCCACCCCTCTCTTCCGCCCATATACCCCGACGCGACAAACAAAAAAACACGTTCTTTAATATCTCCTTCGTCGTCTGTTCTGCTTCCCTCTTCACTGACATCTAAAATATCTTCCGGAATCTTGAAAAACAACGACGCCTCTTTCGGAAATTAACACAAAGTAATAGTACTTGTTTTATAAGAAGAAAAAGAAAATATCTGCTACAGCTTTCTTGAGAATTGCGACGGTGGTGGTGGTGGTGGTTTGGGTGGTGGTGGTTTGGGTGGTGGTGGTTTGGGTGGTGGTGGTTTGGGTGGTGGTGGTTTGGGTGGTGGTGGTTTGGGTGGTGGTGGTTTGGGTGGTGGTGGTTTGGGTGGTGGTGGTTTGGGTGGTGGTGGTTTGGGTGGTGGTGGTTTAGGTGGTGGTGGTTTGGGTGGTGGTGGTTTGGGTGGTGGTGGTTTGGAGTGGTGGTGGTTTGGGTGGTGGTGGTTTGGGTGGTGGTGGTTTGGGTGGTGGTGGTTTGGGTGGTGGTGGTTGTGGGGGTGGTGGTTGTGGGGGTGGTGGTTGTGGGGGTGGTGGTTGTGGGGGTGGTGGTGGTGGTGGTGGTGGTGGTGGTGGTGGTGAACAACAACAACAACACTAATAATAATATCGATGACAAGGATAATAAAAATTATAACAACAACTAGAATCATGATAATAACAATAAGAATAATGATGATAATAACAATTATAACAATAATAATAATAAAAAAATAATAATAACAAAAACAACAACACCAACAACACCAAAATAATACCACCACCAAAACAACAACAACAATAATAATAACAAAATAAACACTACCACCCTGGCGCATCTTGCCCCGAGACTTGCGTCGCGTCTCCGCTTTCGCCTGCCTCGGCGGCGTCGGCCCCGTGACAGCTCTGCCGATGAACCGTGCTCACCCGTGACAGATCTATCTACAATATCTATCGCTGACGGAAGCGATGGTGTGTCTGGAGCGTTGGCGTGACGTGCTTGACGTGCTTGTCCCCCCTCCCTCCCCCCTCCCCCCTCTTCTCCTTCTTTTGCCCCTCTGTCTTCCTTCCTTCCTTCTATACTTCCTTTTTTTCATTCCTTCCCCTTTTCTTTGAATCCTTTTCTTCTCTTCCTCTTCACTTATCCTTCCGTTCTCCTTCTATTCCCCCTTTTTTCCTTCCCTTTAACCCTTCCACATCCCCCATTCCTCTCTCCTCCCCCCTTCCCTTCCCTTCTTCCAGTCCCCCTTTCCTACCCTTGACCTCTTCCACACACCCCTTCCCCTCCTCCCCCCCCCTCAATCCTTCCCATCCACCCCCCTCCCACCCCCTCCCTCTCCTCTCCTCCCCCTTCCTCCCACCCCCTTCCATCCACCCTCCCCTTCCTCCCACCCCCTTCACCTCCCCCCCACCCACCCACCCCACCCACCCTCCCCCGTCCCAGCGGAGAGTTAAAAATCGACTAATTCTCGTATTAGGCGGATGTTTACGGGCCGCCCACCTACGACCAGCAGTTTTCCATTCCGGCGAGCCCCCCCCCCCCCCCCCCCCCCCCCCCCGAGTGCGTCAGTCGCCGGTTAAATGCAGTTTATTGGGGGCCATATTGCCCTGGCGGGCGCGCAAAAACAGGCTCGTCCGGCCGCCCCATTCGACGTAATATGAAAAGGCTCACATAAGCGTCCGGATGCGGGGAGACAACGGTGTTATTTCCCGTCGCGCCGGGTTTTATTCTTCTTCTTTTTTTCTTTTCTTTCTTTCTTTCTTTCTTTTCCCTTTTCCGTGGATTGCTGGGTCTTGTCTGTCGGTTTCTGTTCACTGCCTGACTGCCTCTCTCTCGAGGTCTCTCTTAGTTTCCCTCTCTCTCTCTCTCTTAGTCTCTCTCCCCCTCCCCCTCCCTCTCCCTCTCCCTCTCCCTCTCTCGACCTACAAAGAAACACGAAATACATATACACCCTTACATACATCTTCCTTATCAATACCAACACTCCACTTTAAATTCCCTCCCAAATTTCGCTCAAACCTTAACATCATATTCAACGAAAAAAAAAAGAAACGGAAAAAAAAGAAAAGCGATCCGCTCCAAAAACACACTCATTTTCAGATCCTCAAACTCGATTAAGCTGCATCAACAAACCTTCGCTCTTTATCTGCAATGTATGTTGTGTGTGACAGACCACGACAATAGCGGCTATTTTTGCGTGTGTTTATGGTTCCATTACGCTACGAAATGGCGTGATTGATTTCAATATTTTTTGCGAGGGTTTTTTTGTACCCAGCGATGTAAATCTGGCTTTACCTGTAATGAATGCATAAATACTTACTAAAGACTGTAGTTCAAACATTGGTGCGGCAATTTGCCATGGTTCTGCTGCCGATGAAGTAAAAGTAATTCCATCTACATATTTTATTCATTTCGCGCAATATATAAATACAAACAGGCACACACATACACACAAGAGCGCGCGCGCATGTGTGTGTGTGTGTGTGTGTGTGTGTGTGTGTGTGTGTGTGTGTGTGTGTGTGTGTGTGTGTGTGTGTGTGTGTGAGAGTGAGAGTGAGAGTGAGAGTGAGAGTGAGAGTGAGAGTGAGAGTGAGAGTGTGAGTGTGAGTGTGAGTGTGAGTGTGAGTGAGAGTGTGAGTGAGAGTGTGAGTGTGTGTTTGTGTTTGTGTGTGCGTGTGCGTGTGCGTGTGCGTGTGCGTGTGCGTGCGCGTGTGCGTGCATTTGTATGAACGTATGTGTGACTTCATCTATCTTTCTCTCCCACACTCCCACCACACTCAATCCCCTTCCAACCCTCCTTCTCTACCTCTCTCTCTCTCACCCACTCTCTCTCTCTCTCCCTCCCTGCCTCTCCCTCTCCCCCGGCCCTCCCGCGAATGCCTGGCCCACTAGAGATCACTCGGGACCGCCCCAGGTGCGCCCGGAATAACGGGTTATGCCGGAGAGAGAGAACAGGAGGCCCCGAGCGCGACCTCCCGCGAATTCTCCGACCAGCCTATAGGAACAGACTTTCAATATAAAGCGGCCGGCGGGAGCAGGGGAACTACTCTTTTCGATGCCTTGCGTCCTCGTGCTGACACACGGGCGCGCTGGTGCTGGCGTGCATGCGTGCTGGCAATGGGGAACAACCATACATACTGACAGTGGTATACAAATACGCTGATGCTGACTACTTACACATTGACAGTGGTATACAAACACGCTGATGCTGACTACTTACATACTGACAGTGGTATACAAATATGCTGATGCTGACAACATACATACTGACAGTGGTATACAAACACGGTGATACTGACTTCTTACATACTGACAGTGGTATACAACATACTGATACTGATTCTATCCATACGTCATGACAGTGGTATATAAACCATGGCGACGCCGATGTCCTTGCATACTGACAATGGTGTATAAACATTAATCTGCTGACTTCGACACATTCATACACACATGTACGTAAATACGAAAGACGATATGGGTGTAAGTCGAGTACACCTGAGATCATTTTAGCCACACTTTGTTTCCGGATATGAAATGTTTGGCATGTTTTAGGCCGAAAGAGTCCGTTTACCGGCGACACACAATTTATTTCCTCTCTCTTCTCTCTTCTCTCTTCACTAACTTTCTATCTATCAATCTCTCCTCACTCTCTCTCTTACCCCTCATTCTCTCATACCCCTCCCTCACTCTCTCTCTCCCCTCACTTTCTCTCCTTACCCCCTAACTCCCACCCTCACCCTTCTCTCTCTCTCTCTCCCTCCTCTCTTTTACCCCTCACCTTCACTCTCTCTTACCCCTCACTCTCTCTCCCCTCAATCCTCCACCCCCCACCCTCCTTCCCTACCTCACACTTTCCCCTCAACCCAACTTCGAACAATAAAACCATTACATTAACTCCGCCATCAGTCTGCTCCCCCCCCTCCCCCCCCTCCCCCCCCGCCCCTGGATCGAGGAGAAATCTTGTTCACGTACCTTAGGCTGGCGTGTTCAAGGCGCGTTCAACCAAGCTGTCGTTTTAACACATCTGGAAAGGGAGATGGAGAAAAAAATTAAGTAAAATCGACCAGGAGGAGTAAATGTTCCCATGTTCTTATTTAAAGTTCCAATTGTCAAAAAAAAAAAAAATCTAAATCTAAATCGTATTTTAGCCTTCATTTTGATTCTTATACAAGTAATGGCAACCGTCACGCGGAATCTCCACACACACACACACACACACACACACACACACACACACACACACACACACACACACACACACACACACACACACACACACACACACACACACACACACACACACACACACACACACACACACACACACACACACACACACACACACACACACACACACACACACACAAATAATAATAATAAAAAATAAATAATAAAAAAGACTACCACCATACAACAAACAGCCAAAATACGAAAAAACAATGGGGGGTGAAGGGAGGAGTCGGGAGAAAAAATCCTTGAAATTGGGGGGGGGGGTCAAAAATAAGGGTGATGGAAAGGATAGGGAGACCAAAAGTAAAATAAATAAATAAATAAATAAATAAATAAAAAGGGTGGTCAAAAAATGAAAATGAGGGACGGGGGTTAGGAGGCCCCCCCCCAAAAAAAAAAAAAATCAAAAGGGGGACAAAAAAAAAATCTCTCCCACCATAAGACTTAACGGCAGAGGAAGCCCCCCCCCCCTCAAAAAAAAAAAAAAAAAAAAAAAAAAAAAAAAAAAAACATTGTTCAAACATCTTTAAAAGCGAGGCTCACACTCTCCCCCGGTGGCGCTGCCGTTCAAATCCAAACGTTCCTCCGGGAGATTTTTGCAAAGTCACTCGCTCGGAATCGTAGCCATTGAAAGAGAAGGAAAGAAAAAAAAGGGGGGGAAGAAAAATGGAAATAAAAAAAAAGGGAAAATCGGAAAGATACAAAGAATGAGAAAGAAAAAAGAGAAAAAAATTGTAAAGAAATGGCCAAAACAAAGAAACAGAAAAAAATGATAAAAAAAGGCGTATACACACACACACACACTCACACACACACACACACACACACACACACACACACACACACACACACAGAGAGAGAGAGAGAGAGAGAGAGAGAGAGAGAGAGAGAGAGAGAGAGAGAGAGAGAGAGAGAGAGAGAGAGAGAGAGAGAGAGAGAGAGAGAGAAAGAAATAAAGCGAAAAAGAAACAAAAAAGAAAGAAAGAGAAAGAGAAAGAGAAAAGGAAAAAAAGAAAAAGAGAAACCAGGAATTGAAAACTTTGCCGCCGAAAGATTAAAATAATGCGAGACTCGGGTCAGCCTCGACAGCCCTGATCTCGTGACCCAAGTTAGTCCTCGGGGTCTGGACGGAGGCTGACTCGGGGCCTCTCCTGTTATCCTTTAACCTTGTTTGCTGTCTTCCTCTATAGTCCCATTTCACTTCGTTTGTTGCCTCCTACTGTGGGAGCTCCGTGACCTTGTTTCCCCGTGTCCTCCTCTTTGTGAGATTTGACCTTGTTTGCTGCCTGTCCCTGTCGACTGATTTGACCTTATTTGGTGTTTGTCCCTGTCGACTGATTTGACCTTGTTTGCTGTCTGTGCCTGTCGACTGATTTGACCTTGTTTGGTGTCTGTCCCTGTCGACTGATTTGACCTTGTTTGCTACATCCACGCGTCGTAAAATCTGCCCTTGCTTGCTTTCTCTTCCGTAATAGCAATTGGCTTTGTTTGCTGGTTCCCCTTGTAGGATCATCTGACCTTGCTTTCTGTCTCGTGAGGCAACGTCAGGTCTTGTTTGCTCTCTCTTGTGTACCAACAACATCTGGTCATGTTAGCTGTCCTTTAAGCAGGAAGATCTGACCTTGTCCTGACTTTTAGTAATAATTGACCTTATCTTTAACAGTAATATTCAACCTTTTCTTTACCTTTAGTAATATCCGACCTTGTCTTTAACGGGAATAATTCAACCTTGTCTTGACTTTTAGCAATATGTGGCCTTGAATTCTGTCTCTTACGCAGTGACCTCTGACCCTGTTTGCCCGATTCACGATCGCTCGTTGTCTGCGAAAGTACAGCGGTTCTGCGCGATTTAGCCTGTTCGCGTATTTACTCCCCGAATCGTTCATAACTCCGCCTCTCTCAGCACAGCGTTGCTCAACTATGACATACTCTTAACTCCGCTTCAAGAGTTGTGAAAGATTTGTAATTAATTCTTGGGTGATTAAAAAGAACCTCTAAACTAATTGCAGAAAAATTTCGGACAATTAATTTTCCTTCTCGCAAAACTCTTCAACAAAATCAAACTTTAACTTACATCTCTTTAGCAAGCACACAACAGAGAAGCCATATTAGGTCATTGACAAAAATAAATGCACAGCACGGGCTCGCATCGGAGGCACAGGCGGCGCAGTTTGATATGTTAAGCATATACAGTATATAAAGCGAGCTCTCCCGCACGGCGCCGGACCCATAAAGCACGGCCCGGCGAGCGCGCGCCCGGGAATATACTGTAAGCAAGGCCCGGTGTATATCATGGGCCATGGACGCCGCCTGGTGTACATCATAACCCCGCCCGGCCCGGGGACCCGCCTAGGCCTAGACTATAAAGCTTAATCTAGCTCAACTCATCATGCCAGCTAGGCCTTCATTAAGGTCTTAATCTGCCTGAGTAAACGACCTTAATTAACCTTGCTATGCCGTGGCGCCCGCCTCCGCCCGGCCGGGGAATAAACCGTGGCGGGGCAACTTTTCATTAAATGCTTACGACTGCTGCTGCCCGACACTTGCCAAGTTTGTTACTCTCCTCCTCCTCCTCCTCCTCCTCCTCCTCCTCCTCCTCCTCCTCCTCCTCCTCCTCCTCCTCCTCCTCCTCCCTCCCTCCTCCTCCTCCCTCCTCCCACCTCCCTCCCTCCCTCCCTCCTCCCTCTCCTCCTCCTCCTCCTCCTCCTCCTCCTCCTCCTCCTCGTCCGCTCGCCTCGTGAAGCCACCCGACGAAGAGCACACGGTCGCCTCCTCCGATAAACTCACGCAGCTCGACCAATACTCACGGTTCACAGCTCCCCGACGCGAGACGCCTCTCCGCGCCGACACCTCTCCTCCCCGATCTCGCCCCGAACGGCCCTGCGAGAGAGACGGCCTCGCGACGGCACTGCAGGGCTCGACCGCGGTGAGGCTGAGGAGTCACACTCGAGGCGAACCTGACACTCGACGAGAGCCTGAGAGCGCGGGAGTGTTGCCGAAGGATCTCCTGATGAAACGCGATATGGCGAGCGAGGCTTTCTTGCACGGGGCTGCGTCCCGCGCGCGTACACGGACACGCAGAAGGGGAGGAGAGGGGAGGGAACGGGGAGAAATAGATGGGTCAGAAAGGAGTGGGAGTGAGCAAGAGGGAAAAGGTGCGGAGGAAGGTGGGAGGAGGTAGAGGAGGAAGAGGATGAGAAGGTAGAGGAAGAGAAGGAGGAGGAGGAGGAGATAGGGGAAGAAGAAGAAGAAGGAGAGAGGGAGGAGAGAAAGAAGAAAAAAAAGAGAGGGAGAGAAAGAACAGAGGGAGGTAAACTGGAGAAAGAATGAAAAAAGAGAGGGAGAGAAACTGAGAAAGAAAAAAGAGAGGGAGAGAAACTGAGAGATAAAGAAAGAAGATAAAACATAGGGAGTTAGACTAAGAAAGAAGGAGAGGAAGAGAGGAAGAGAGAGAGAAAAAAGAGACTTGGAGGGAAAGATAGAGAGAGAAGCATAGCTAAAAAGAAACACACACACACACACACACACACACAAAACAGCTGTAGAACCAGGAACCAAAGAAATCCGCCAACGAAAAGCACAATTATCTACGGTTGAACGGGAAATAAATCTACGGTAACCTGGCGCCAGATTTCACTATCCCCCTCACCCGCCAGTTTCCCGCAGTGGCTCCAGCGGTTTGCCGACGCCGTGCTGGACTCCCGAGACCCGGACCTATCTATCTACCTATCTATCTTTCTATATATTTATCTATCTACCTATCAATCTTTCTATCTATCTATCTATCTTTCTATCTATCTACCTATCTATCTTTCTATCTATCTATCTATCTTTCTATCTATCTACCTATCTATCTTTCCATCTATTTATCTTTCTTTCTGCCTATCTATCTATCTACCTATCTATCTATCTATCTATCTATCTATCTATCTATCTATCTATCTATCTACCTACCTACCTACCTACCTACCTACCTACCTACCTACCTACCTACCTATCTACCTACCTACCTATCGGCATGCAACCCTTTTATCCTTCAGTTTACCCTCTTCCCCGCCGCCGCCGACGCCGCCGACGCCCCTCCAAGCCTTCCTTACGTCCCAATTAACAGCGTGTAAATAAGAGAGCTAATGAACCCACTCCCTCTCTCCCTCTCTCTCCCTCTCTCCCTCTCTCGCTTCTTCCTCCTTGCGCGTCAGTCAGGCAGCTGCGTTCCTCCTGCCGACTGACTGATTCCAGCTGATTATCGTTCGTCCCTTCCCTTCCTTCATTCTCCTGCACTCATTTCCTCTCGGGCGATCGCCTTTCATGTTCTCCTCCTGTGCTGTCACTTCCCGTGCTTTTCTTTCTTTTTCCTTCTCTTTTTTCTCTGCTTCTCCTTCTCTTTCTCTTTCTTTCATTCCTTTCACCCCCCTGTATATTTCTCCCGCCCCCCTTTCTTTCTCTCTCGCTCTCGCTCTCGCTCTCGCTCTCTCGCTCTCGCTCTCGCTCTCTCGCTCTCGCTCTCTCGCTCTCGCTCTCTCACTCTCCCACTCACTCTCACTCTCCCACTCACTCTCTCTCTCACTCTCCCTCTCTCTCGCTCTCTCGCTCTCTCTCATCTCTCGCTCTCTCTCTCTCTCTCGCTCTCTCTCTCCCTCTCTCTCTCTCTCGCTCTCTCTCTCTCTCGCTCTCTCTCTCTCTCGCTCTCTCTCTCTCGCTCTCTCTCTCTCTCTCTCTCGCTCTCTCTCTCGCTCTCTCTCCCTCGCTCTCTCCCTCGCTCTCTCCCTCGCTCTGTCCCTCGCTCTCTCTCTCGCTCTCCCTCTCATTCCTTTCCCCCTTCTTTATGCACAGTCGGCCATCTCATCTTAGATCTCCTCTTTC
>NC_091582.1:20932560-20942560 GCF_042767895.1 Penaeus vannamei | reverse complement strand
AAAGAGAGAAAGAGTGAGAGAGAGAGAGAGAGAGAGAAGAGAGAGAGAGAGAGAGAGAGAGAGAGAGAGAGAGAGAGAAAGAGAGAAAGAGAGAGAGAAGTGTGAGAGAAAGAGAGAGAGAGAGAGAGAGAGAGAGAGAGAGAGAGAGAGAGAGAGAGAGAGAGAGAAGTAAAAAAAAGCGGTGAAAAGGGAAACAAATAAAACAAAGACAGAAACAGAACAAAAACATAACAAATCATAACAAAAATAATAAAACAACAACAAACAAACAAACACAAAAAAGACGATCATGCAGAAAGTTTACGATCCCCATCCATTTCGATGATTTTATGTAAACAAACCCTGATACAAGGCCACAGTAAAAAAAAAAATATATACACACACATATATATAAATGTCCTATTTAATGATTACTGTTATACAGGATCCAAAGAGTATGTTAGTTTGGGTTACAGCCCCGGCTATATACCCCCTCCCCCGCCCCCGCCCCCTCCCTACCCCACTATGTCCCCTGCTGCATTGATAACGGCAATTAACATTGGGAAAATATATGTATATATATATATATAAACAGTTGTTCAAACATACATATCATTACGATATACGTTCAATTTTTTATGTATGTATGTGCTGTGACAAGAGATGGCGGGAGGGGGAGAGGGTGGGGAGGGGAAGGGGAAGGGGGAGGGGGAGGGCGAAAGAGGAGAGAAGAGAAGAGAAGAGTAGTGAAGAGAGGAGAGGAGAGAAAAGAAAACAAACAAACCAAAAAAGAAAAGACAGGATAAAAAAAAAAAGATAGATGAAAAGAGAGAAAGAAGAGACGAAGAGACGAGACCCGAAGAGGGTAGAAGGAACAAAATGAAGATAAGAAGAGGCGTGGCGAGATAAAGAAAGGAAAGAGAGGAACCAAACCGAAAGCTTTCATGTAGCATAATATAACAAAATATAACAAAGTGCATTATTACGTTCACATACATTTTAAAGGTAACATGGTTGAGTCCTCTATGAGTAGGGCGAAGAGAAGAGAAGAGAAGAATAGAGAGGAAAAGAGAAGAGAAGAGGAAATAAGAAACAGAGAAGAAGAGAGAAGAGAAGAGGAAACAAGAAGAAATTAGAATAGAGGAGAAGAGACGAGGAAACAAGAAGAGAGAAGAAAGGAGAAGAGGATATAAGATGAGAAAAGAGAAAGGGGAAAGAAGAAAAGAAAAAAAAAGAGAGAAAGCAGAAAAGCGAAGAGAAGAGAAGCGCAGAGAAGAACAGCGAAGAAAAGAGAAGAACAGCGAAGAAAAGAGAAGAACAGCGAAGAAAAGAAAAGAGAAGAACAGCAAATAAAAGAGAAGAGAAGCGCAGAGAAGAACAGCGAAGAAAAGAGAAGAGAAGCGAAGAAAAAAGAAGGAAAGCGAAGTAAAAGAGAAGAGAAGCGAAGAAAAGAGAAGAGAAGCGAAGAAAAGAGAAGAACAGCGCAGAAAAGAGAAGAACAGCAAAGAAAAGAGAAGAACAGCAAAGAAAAGAGAAGAGAAGCGAAGAAAAGAGAAGGAAAGCGAAGGAGAGACAAGGCAGGAGAGGACACATGAGGACCCGCAGCCTCCTTGCCTCATCAACGAGCAATGGCATGAGGGAGATAAGGCGCCGCATCACCTACCGCCTCATACGTGTCACGTGACGAAAGGAAGAGGAAGAGGAAGAGAAGGAGGAAGAGGAGGATGAGGAAAGGGGAGGAGGAGGAAGAGGGGGGAGAGGAGGAGGAAAAGGAACAGAAAGAGGAAGAGGAGGAGGAGAGAAGAGGAAGTGTGAGAGGAGGGAGGAAGGGGAAGAGGAGGAGGAAGAAAAGGAAGGAGGAGGAAGAGGAAGAGGAGGAGGAGGAGGAAGAGAAAGAGGAAATGAATGTGTGGGGGCAATGAGGAGGGATGGAGAGGTGGTATGTATGTGGAAGATGTGGTGAATGAAGGCGATAGTGAGAGGGAATAATGGAAGAAAAATGGAAAAGGGAAAGATCACTGACGATGATGTTGACGAAGAGGAAGGAGGAGGATGATAAGAACAAGAGGAAATGAACTATATGTAAACAATAATAGGAGGGATGGATGATAATAATGGAATGATGTGGTAATAATAATAGGCGATAATAAGAGGGAATAATGATGATAATAATTATAATGGCAATAATAGGGAAAGATAATAATTAATAATACGATAATAACGACGAATAATAATAATAATAATAATAATAATAGTAATAATAATAATAGTAATAATAATAATAATAATAATAATAATAACAATGATGCCGATGATGATGATGAATAACAATAACAACAATAATAAAAAATAACACCAAAAATAATAACAATAATAACACCAACGACAATAATGCTGACGAAACCGAACATCACACAAACTATAATAACAATACCAACAACAACAACACCAATAATAATAACAATGACAAGATCCCGACGCCCCGACGCGAGCCACCATATCTCGGAAGAAAAGACGAGCGGAGGTCATCGTGGTGGAGGAGGAGCTGCTTCTGAGACGGTGAACGCCACGTCGCCTCGCGTTTGGAGGCAATCCTGCGCTCTCGCTCTCGCTCTCTTTCTCTCGCTCTTTCTGTTTCTCTGTTTATCGTTCTCGTTCTCGTTCTCGCTTTCTTTTTCTCGTTCTCGTTCTCGCTTTCTTTTTCTCGTTCTCGTTCTCGCTTTCTTTTTCTCGTTCTCGTTCTCGCTTTCTTTTTCTCGTTCTCGTTCTCGCTTTCTTTTTCTCGTTCTCGTTCTCACTTTCTTTTTCTCGTTCTCGTTCTCGTTCTCGCTTTCTCTTTCTCTTTCTCGGTCTCTTTCTCTTTCTCTTTCTCTTTCTCTTTCTCGGTCTCGGTCTCGGTCTCGGTCCGGTCTCTCACTCTCTCTCTCTCTCTCTCTCTCGCTCTCGCTCCCTTCCTCTTCTTGTTCTTATCTTCTTAAATTCTTCATCTGTCTCTCACTTTTAACCTCGCTTCCTTCCCACCAATGGTTCCGCGCATGGTGAGAAAGAGAAAGAGAAAGAGAGAATCCAACAGAAGAAAAACAAGAATCCAACAGAAAAAATGAAAGAAAAAAATCAAGAAATCCAAACAGAAAACAAAAACAAAAACAAAAAAGACCACAGAAAAAAAAACTTCGTAAAAAAAAAAAAAAAAAAAATCGAGGATGAAACATCACTCGTCCGAAACCTTTCCTCTGCGCGCCAGACGACATGGAAATGCCCCGCGGCGCCGGCGAGGGGAACCGAACGCACAATTGCATCACACTCCTTCCGCCCTTCCCCGCCCGACGCTCCTTTGACATCGTCTCATTCCACCAAACAAACGCTAAGAACGAACCTACCTACCTACCTACCTCCCTCTCCCTACCTCCCTCTCCCTACCTCCCTCTCCCTACCTCCCTCTCTCTCTCTCTCTCTCTCTCTCTCTCTCTCTCTCTCTCTCTCTCTCTCTCTCTCTCTCTCTCTCTCTCTCTCTCTCTCTCTCTCTCTCTCTCTCTCCCTCTCTCTCTCCCTCTCTCTCTCTCTCTCCCTCTCTGTCTCTCCCTCTCTCTCTCTCTCTCTCTTGCTCTCTCTCTCTCTCTCTCTCTCTCTCGCTCTCCCTCTCTCTCTCTCTCACTCTCTCTCGCTCTCCCTCTCCTCTCCCTCCCTCCCCTCCCTCCCTCCTCCTCCCCCTCCTCCCTCTCCCTCCCTCCTCTCTCTCCCTCTCCCTCCCTCCCTCTCTCTCCCTCTCCCTCCCTCCCTCTCTCCTCCCTCTCCCTCCCTCCCTCCCTCTCTCTCCACCCTCTCTCTCTCCCTCCCACTCTCCTCCCTCTCCCTCCCTCCCTCTCTCCCTCCCTCTCTCTCTCCCTCTCCTCTCCCTCCCTCCCTCTCTCTCTCCCCTCTCCCTCCCTCCCTCCCTCCCTCCCTCTCTCTCTCCCTCTCCCTCCCTCCCTCTCTCTCCCTCTCCCTCCCTCCCTCTCTCTCCCCCTCTCCCTCCCTCCCTCTCTCTCCTCTCTCCCTCCCTCCCTCTCTCTCCCTCTCTCCCCTCCCTCCCTCTCTCTCTCCTCTCCCTCCCTCCCTCTACCTCTACCTCTCTCTCTCTCTCTCTCTCTCTCTCTCTCTCTCTCTCTCTCTCTCTCTCTCTCTCTCTCTCTCTCTCTCTCTCTCTCTCTCGCTTTCCTTTTCCCTTCTCTCTCTCTCTCTCCTCTTTTCCCCTTTCTCTGCTTTGTTTTCCTCCCTCTCTCTGTCCACTTGCTCCGCCTTTTTCCCCTCTCTCTTCTCTCTCTCCTATCCTCTTTCCTCTCGCTTCTCCTACTCGTCTCTCAGCCATCCCTTCCCTCCTCTGCGCCACTTTCCTTTTTCCTCTTCCTTCTCTCCCTTTCCTCCCTTTTTCTTTCCCTTTCCCCCGTATCTCTCTTTACTTCGCTTCCCCTCTCCACTTCCCTCCTTCATTCACTCGCTCCACTTTTTCCCTTCCTCTCCTCCTCTCCCTACCCTCGTCTCATCTCCCTCGCTTCCCCCCCCCACTTCATTCACCATCCTTCCTCCCCCCTCCTCTCGCACGCTTCCCTCCCCTACCCTTCCCCCTCCCCCTCGAACCCCTCCCTCCCCTCTTCGCACCCTCCTTCCTTCCCCTCGCACCCTCCCTTCCCCTCCCCGCACCCTCCCTCCCCCTCCCCACACACCTCGCACCCTCCCTTCCCTCCCCTCCCTCCCCTCCTCTCTTCCCTCCCTTCCCCTCCCCTCGAGACCCTCCCCTCCCTCCTCTCGCACCCTCCCCTTCCCTCCTCTCTTCCCTCCCTTCCCCTCCCCTCCCCTCTCACCCTGGCGCAGTGACAAGCTTAAAAAGGTCCGTTTCTCAGAGGTCATAATGTTCGGCACTTTATTGACCTTTCCCCTTCTGGGTCAAAGCTTTTTCCTCTTCTTTTTTATAGATATTTTGCCCCCCGGTTTCTCATCTGTCTGTGTCCGCTCTCTTTCTTGCTTCAACTTTTCATTTTCTTTCTCTTCCGTTCCTCCTTTTATCCGCCTTTGCTTTATTTTCTTCCCTTTCTTACTTTCTTTTTAACGTTTCCTTCCTTCCTTCGCTTTCACTTTCCTTTCTGACTCAATTCAATCTTTAACTTCCTTATTCCTTTTCATTCTTCCTTCCGACTTTCACCGTATTCCAACACGTGACTAAACGCTTTCCCTTCCTTTCTACTTCCACCCTTCGTTCGCAGTTTTCCTTTCATTTTCTCTTCATTACATTTTCGCTTCCTCCGCGTTTCCAGAGAACTTATTATCGTTCTTCATTTCCTATTAACATTTTCGTCATTCATGATTTTAATTCTAAGAATTATTACCTCTTTTGATTGTTTGTTTGTTTCCTTTATTTCCCATTTTCTACAATTTAATCCTATCCTACAATCCTTCTCTCCACTTGCCATCTACCCTCTTTCTCTCTTTCTCTCCCTCTCTCTCTCTTTCTCTCCCTCCCTCTTTCTCTATCTCCTTCTCCCTCTATCTACTCCTCCCTCTCTCTATCTCCCTCCCTCTATCTATCTCCCTCCCTCTATCTATCTCCTTCTCCCTCTCTCTATCTCCTTCTCCCTCTCTCTATCTCCCTTCCACCTCTTCCTATCTCTTCTCCCTACCAGCCACTTTTCAGTCATTATCTCTCTTGTCCTTCCATTCTTTCCCTCTTCCTATTGCTTCCTTATTCCTCCGGTCCCTCTTTCCCACTCTTCCCTTTCCCACTCATCTCTTCTCTTCTCTTCTCTTTCCTTTCCATTCCATTCCATTCCATTCCATTCCATTCCATTCCATTCCATTCCATTCCATTCCATTCCGTTCCATTCCAATCCCATTCCCAAACGCATTGCCATTCCAATCCTTTGTCAATCCCCTTGCTCCGTCGTCAGTGCCTCCTTGTATTCTGCTCATCTCGCGTCCCTCTCCGGGATTGCCCCTGCGAGTAGGTCCTGCTCGTACTCCTTCCCCTCAGAGCTGCCCTCTCCTGCACCCCTTCCCCTCAGGCCCTCCCTTTCACACACCCTCCCCTTAGAAGAACCCTCTCCTGCACCCCTTCCCCTCAGAGCTGCCCTCTCCTGCACTCCTTCCCCTCAGAACTGCCCTTACCTCCTGCCTTTCACACACCCTCCCCTTAGAAGAACCCTCTCCTGCACCCTTTCCCCTTACAAACGCCTTCTCCTGCACCCTCTCCCCTTAGAAAAGCCTTCCCCCGTACCCTTTCCCCTTAGAAAAGCCTTCCCCTGCACCCTTTCCCCTTAGAAAAGCCTTCCCCTGCACCCTTTCCCCTTAGAAAAGCCTTCCCCTGCACCCTTTCCCCTTAGAAAAGCCTTCCCCCGCACCCTCTCCCTTAGAAAAAGCCTTCCCCTGCACCCTTTCCCCTTAGAAAAGCCTTCCCCTGCACCCTTTCCCCTTAGAAAAGCCTTCCCCTGCACCCTTTCCCCTTAGAAAAGCCTTCCCCCGCACCCTCTCCCCTTAGAATAGCCCTCTCCTACATCCCCTTAGGAGCTACTCTCGCCAGCTAATAACTCGTAACAAAAAAAAGCAACAAAAGAATAAACATCGCCCTTACATCCAGCGTTAAAAAGTATATATTCATAAACGATATGAACAATGAATGGCTTTTTATGTCTGATATCCCGTACATGACAAAGGCATTAGTACCGAGGCTCTTACTGGACAAGGTCTTCCCCTCTTTAATACTTTAATTCATTAATTTCTGACGCTGTTGGCACTATGGCCGCCTTTGCCACCGTCACTGCCATACGTGTCACCATTACCATAATTAAAGTCTCGTCCTTTCTCCAACCCCCCTAACTCCTCCTTCTCCCCCCCTCCTCCTCCTCTTCCTTTTCCTCTTCTTCCTCCTCTTGCTCTTCCTTCTCCTCCTCCTCCTCCTCCTCCTCCTCCTCCTCCTCCTCCCTCCTCCTCCTCCTCTTCTTCTTCCTTCCTCCCTTCTCCTCCTTTTCCTCTTCTTCATTCCCTTCTCCTCCTCACCTCCTCCTCCTCCTCCTCCTCCTCCTCCTCCTCCTTCTTCTTCCTCCCTCTCCTCCTTTTCCTCTTCTTCATCCCCCTTCTCCTCCTCCTCCTCACTCACTCCTCGCTATCCCCTACCTTTTCTCTCCCCGTCTTTTTCCCTTCCCTACCCCTCCCCTCCTCCCATTTCCACCTCCCCTGCACGTCCTCCGTACACCCTCCTCCTCCCCATTATCACGCCCTCCTTCCTTCCTTTCCTTTATCTTCTTTTAAATTGCCGTTCCGCTTCCCTTCCCTCCCCTCTACAATCCCCTCGCTACTACCTCCTCCCCCAACCCCTCTACTACCCTATTCCCCAACAGCTTCCTCCTCCTCCTCCCCCCACCCACTCTACCACCCCCTCCCCCTACATCCCCCCCTCCTCCAACCCCTCAACCACCCCCTCCCTCTACCACGCCCAACCCCCTCCCCCCTCCCCGCCCCCAACCTCTCTACCACACCCCTCTCTCTACGCCCAACCCTCTCCCCCTCACCCCCAACCTCTCTACCACCCCCTCCTTCTACGTCTTCCCCCCTCTCCACAACCTCTCTACCATCCACTCCCCTCCCCCTCCCCAACCCCTATACCACCCCCTCCCTCTACCACCCTCCTCCTTCAACTACCACCCCCATCCCTCTATTGCTCCCTCCCCCCCCCCCACATCCAATCTTCCTTCCAAGCCTCAGCGTGAACCGTCATCTGCCAACCGGGAGATCTACCCATCCATCTCAACCAATCATCTCCCAGCGACTACATCCTTGGAGATCCTTCTGCCCCCCCTCCACCCCTCACCCCCAACACCTCCCACCCCTAACCTCCTTCATTCATCACCCGAGAACCCCTTCTCGCTTCTCGGGGCGCAGGTTCTTCATCCGCCTCAAAGTTCATCCACTCGGGTTCATCCACTCGGGTTCATCCACCTCGGGTTCATCCACCTCGGGTTCATCCACTCGGGTACATCCACCTCGGGTTCATCCACCTCGGGTTCATCCACTCGGGTTCATCCACTCGGGTTCATCCACTCGGGTTCATCCACTCGGGTTCATCCACTCGGGTTCATCCACTCGGGTTCATCCACTCGGGTTCATCCACTCGGGTTCATCCACTCGGGTTCATCCACTCGGGTTCATCCACTCGGGTTCATCCACTCGGGTTCATCCACTCGGGTTCATCCACTCGGGTTCATCCACTCGGGTTCATCCACTCGGGTTCATCCACTCGGGTTCATCCACTCGGGTTCATCCACTCGGGTTCATCCACTCGGGTTCATCCACTCGGGTTCATCCACCTCTGGTTCATCCACTCGGGTTCATCCACTCGGGTTCATCCACTCGGGTTCATCCACTCGGGTTCATCCACTCCAGGTTCATCCCACTCGGGTTCATCCCACTCGGGTTCATCCACTCAGGTTCATCCACTCCAGGTTCATCCACTCAGGTTCATCCACTCCGGGTTCATCCACTCTCCAGGTTCCATCCACTCGGGTTCATCCACTCGGGTTCATCCACTCGGGTTCATCCACTCGGGTTCATCCACTCGGGTTCATCCACTCGGGTTCATCCACTCGGGTTCATCCACTCGGGTTCATCCACTCGGGTTCATCCACTCGGGTTCATCCACTCGGGTTCATCCACTCGGGTTCATCCACTCGGGTTCATCCACTCGGGTTCATCCACTCGGGTTCATCCACCTCTGGTTCATCCACTCGGCACGCACCCGTTTTCTTCACCTTCTCCGGGTCGCTCCGAGCTTCCCTCTTCATCCACTTTCTATCCACTTTCCTCTTCACGATGTCGCCCTCCCACCCCCTTCCCTTCCCTATCCCCCAACCCTCTAAGTCCAAACGTCACCCCCCTAAATCCCTGTCCACAATTGCAACCCCCACTCCTACCCCCTCCATCCACAATCACCCCCACTCCCACCCACCCCTCTCCCACTCCCGACCTTTCACCCACCCTACCACTCCCCTATCTCCTTACTACGCGAACTACTACATCATTCTCTCCTTCCCGTAAGAGCTCTCCCCACCTCCCCCTTTCCCCCTAAACCTCCAACCATCCCCCACCCACCCCTCCTCCCCCCTCCTATACCCCCCATACCCTGCCCCCACCACCCCCAAAACACGCCTGCATCGCACAGCACCTCCAGGTATCGCCAACACCAGCTGCCACGTCACCCCTCCCCTCCCTTCCCTCCCCTCTCCCCCCCCCCATCCCGCTATGAATGCCGGCGCCTCTCCCCCTCCCCCCCCTCTCTCCCTCCCCCCAGTAATCTCGCCAGTAAATGACTGTCTCAGTTTAATTAGTCAAGTGGAATCTCACAATCCTGCTCAGTCTCACTTCATTAATCAGCCTGAGCGGCGTGTGCGCCTCCGAGTGGGATGGCGAGACGGAGGGAGGGCCGAAGGTGGGGCGAGGGAGAGGAGGGGGAAGAAGAGAAAGGGAAGAGGAAGAGAAGAGAAGGGGGTGGGGGAAGAGGAAGAGGAAGAGGAAGAGAAAGGGGAGGGGGAAGAGAAGGAAGCGAATTGGAAGGGAAAGAGGAAGGAAGGAGGAAGAAGAGAAGGGGAAGAGGGGAGAGAAAGCGAAGGAGAAGGGGTAAGAGGGAGAGGAAGAAGAAAAGGAAGAGCTGCAGGAGGCGGAGGAGAAGGAAGAGGAGAATGGGTGTGTGTGGAAGAGAAAAATCAAAAGGAAGAGGAAGATGATAACAAAACCAAAATACACAAAACATGAAAATAAAAATCCTTAAGAACACTGAACCAAATTTCCTACACCCACCCCCTTCCCACCACCACCCTCCTCAAAACAAACAAACAAACAAACAAACTCCACAAACGCAGCCAATAAAGCCAAGTCCGCGAGAACCGAGAACCGAGAAAAAAAAAAAAAAAAAAAAAACATCCCTGGCACCCCCTGGCCGAGACGAGACACCTGTCAACACTCGCCTGGCCGCCCTTCCTTGCCGGCGCTCTCTTCCTAG
>NC_091582.1:20902560-20925060 GCF_042767895.1 Penaeus vannamei | reverse complement strand
TCTGTTTGACGAACTGACTGAACTGAACTGTCTGTCTGTCTGTCTGTCTATCTGCCTGTGCCTGTGTGTCTGTCTGTCTGTCTATCTGCCTGTGCCTGTGTGTCTGTCTGTCTGTCTATCTGCCTGTCTATCTACCTGTGTCTGTGATTCTGGGATATGGAGTGTGGGATGTGGGGGTGTGGGGTTGGGTGGTGTAGGTAAGGTTGGGGTGTGGGGGGAGCGGAGTGGAGGTGGGGAGAGAGGGAAGGTATGGGGAGTGAGGAAGAGCCGAAGGGAACGAAATGAAGGGAAAAAGATGTAATCAAAGAGGTGAAAAAAAGGAGTAAATAGGAAAGTGAGAAAGAAAGAGTCAAATGAGGTAAAGAGAATGGGAAGAGAGAAAGAGGAAAAGGAAGCGGGAAAAGAACAAAGGAAAGTGGGGAAGGAGAAAGGGGGAAAAAGAGGCCAAAGGGCAAGAGGAAAGAGGAAGAAAGTGGGAAAGGGGAAAAATGAGAATTAGAAAAGGGTGAAGAGGGGAGAACAAGAAAAGAGAGGAAAAGGGGAGAAAGAGAAAAGAGAGGAAAAGGGAGAGAAAGAGGAAAGAGGGAAAAGGGGGAGAAAGAGAAAAGAGAGGAAAAGAAGAGAGTAAAAGGAGGGAGGGAGGGAGTGAGGGAGGCACAGGCCGTCGCGCCCTCCCATCCACTTGACGAAAACACAATTTCGCTGACAACGTAAAAGGGGTTCCTAACTTTAATTAGCATTCTTAACCTAATTAAAACTTCCCCCAAAAGCAGCTTAACAACCAAGGCTCCCTAACTTCTGCGGCTTTTAACACAATGGAATCTTTTCAGCTGATTACGAGAAACCCCTCTCACTCTCATCCTTTCTCTCTCTCTCTCTCTCTCACTCTCATCCTCTCTCTCTCTCTCTCTCTCTCTCTCTCTCTCTCTCTCTCTCTCTCTCTCTCTCTCTCTCTCTCTCTCTCTCTCGCTCGTCTCTTAGTTCTGTGAACTCCCCAACTCCTACTAATTAAACGCTCCCCTCCTCCTCCCCCCACCTCTGCCCTTTCCTCCTACCACGTCGTCTGCCTCTCCTCCTTTTCCCCATTCCCCTCTCCCCTCTCCTCCACCTTCATCTTCATCTTCTTCTTCTTCCATCCTCCCACTCCTACCCCCTTTCCCCCTCCCTCCTCCTCCTCCTCCCCTCATCCCTTTCCACCTCCTCCTCCTCCCCTCACCCCCTCTATTCCTCCTCCCCCTAACCTTCTTCTCCCCCTTTCCCCTCTCTTCCTCCTCCTCTTTCCCCTTCCCCCTCCCCTCACCCCCTTTCCTCCACCTCCTCCCCTCCCCTCTCATCCACCCCTCCCTTCACCCTCTTTCCTCCCTCCCCTCACCCCCCTTTCCTCCTCAACTTCTTCCTCCCTCCCCCTCACCCCCTTTGCCTCCCTCTCAACTTCCACCTCCTCCTCCCTCCCCACCTCACCCCTTTCCACCTCTCCTCCTCCCCCTCTGCTTCCCCCCTCCGTCCCATCAGCTGGCGGATTAAAGCGCGTGGTGGCGGCCGGGGCGATAGGTCGAGGGGCGAGGGGGACATCCGCGCGTCTTAATCTCGTATTCTCGCCTCTCCATCTCCTTCGTTTTCTCTTATACTCTCTCTCTCTTTCTCTCTTTATTTGTTTGTTTTCTCTCTTGCTTTCTCTTTCTATTTTTTCTTAGTTTCGTATTCTTGTCTCTCCATCTCCTTCGTTTTCTCTTTTTATGCTGTCTCTCTCTTTATTTGTTTTCTCTCTTGCTATCTCTTTATTTTTTCTTAATTTCGTATTCTCGTCTCTCCCTCTCCTTCGTTTTCTCTTTTTATGCTGTCCCTCTCTTTATTTGTTTTCTCTCTTGCTATCTCTTCCTATTTTTTTTCTTAATTTCGTATTCTCGTTTCTCCATCTCTTTCGTTTTCTTTCTTATGCCCTCTCTCTCTTTATTTGTTTTCTTTCTTGCTATCTCTTTCATTTCTTCTGCTTATGCTTTGCATTTCTTTCCTTCTCTTTCTCTCTGTCGGTGTCTATCTCTGTAACCGATCGAGCAACCGAGAGACAGACAGACAGACAGACAAACCGATTGAACTTCTCTTCCCTGTCTAATACTCTCTATTCTTCTCTTTCTTACATCTAAAACCAAGAGAGGGAAAATAACGGTGGCAGAAAAGCGAAGGTAGAAGACCGAGAGAAAGAAAAATAGGGAAAAAAGGAGGAAGGCGAAGAAAGAAAGACAAGAAGAGGGAGGAAAAGAAGAAAACGAGGGAAGAGCAAGAAGAGCAAGAAGAAAACAAGGGAAGGGGAAGAAATGAAAGGAGAAGAAGAAAAGAGAAGAAAATAAAGAAATGAAAGAAAAAAGTAGAGAAAGAAGGAAAAGGAGAACAAAAATAAGAACAAAAAGAAGAAATGAAAGGAGAACGAAGAAAATAAAGAAGAGAAAAGAGAAAGAAGGAAAGGAAGAAGGAGGAGGAGGAAGAGAAGGAAGATGATCTCGCGAGTGGCTTAACATGTTCCCTGCGGAGAGACAAAAGGCCTTAGCCAAAGACCGGAGTCCAAAGCCTTCCTTCGCGGCCGCCGTTCCATTACGCGGGGGAGGAGGAGGAAGGAGGAAGGGGAGGGAGGAAAGAGGAGGAAGGGGAGGGAGGAAAGAGGAGGAGGAGGAAGGGGGATGGAGGTGGAGGTGGAAGGGGGAGGGAGGGAGGGAAGGTAGGAGGGTGGAGGGAAGGGAGGAGGGAGGAGGGAGGGAGGAAGGTGGTGGGAAGGTGGGGGAGGAAAGGGAGGAGGAGGAGGAGGAAGGAGGAGAAGAGGAAAGGAAGGAAGGGGAGGAGGAGGAGAGGAAGGGGGGGGGGAGGGAGGAGGAGGAAGGAGAGGAGGAGGGAGGAAAGGAAGAAGGAGGAGGAAGGGAGAGGAAGAGTGGGGGAATAAGGGTGGAAGAGGAAGGGGGAGGAGGAGGAGGAAAAGGAAACAGGGGAGAGAAGGAAAGAGGAAGGGAGAGGAAGACGAGGAGAGAGGAGAAGATGAGAAGGGGGAGGAAGAAGAGGATTAGAACGAAAAATAGAAAAAAAAAAGAAGATGCAGAACAATGACCAGCCCAACGACCAACAACACAAACATCAAACTGCAAACAAACAAACAAACAAACAAGAAAAGCCAACACACAAAATCAACTTCGAGGGTACAGATGGCGGCGGAAGTGTGTCGCTGCCGAAGACCCCGAGACGCAGGAACGAAACTGAACGTAATAAATAAATAAATAAATAAATAAATAAACAACATAGAATAGAATATGCCAATATGTATATGGATAGAAATAAAAAAGACAATAACAAATATATCAATAAATAAATGAGTTACTGGATAAAATAAAGTAATAAAGTAAAATAAATAAATAAATAAATACACAAAACTGCCAAAAACAAACAGGACAGAGTGAAATAAAATAAAAAATAATGAACGAAGGAACGCATGAACAAATGAACAAATCGCCTTTTTCACCTGCACAGCGAGAAGCCACAAAATCAAGTATGGAAATCAAGGGGGTAAGGTAAATAAACAAGGAATTCAGAAAAGGATAAATGGATGAGGCATTAATGAAGAAGGTAACTGGGATAACGAAAGTAACAAATAAAACAAGTACGTAAAAAAAGAAAAAAAAAAAAAAAAAAAAAAAAATATATATATATATATATATATATATATATAAATATATATAGAAATATATATATATATATAGATATATATATGTATATATGTATATATATATATATATATATGTATATTTATATATATATATATATATATATATATATATATATATATATGTACATATATATACACATAATATATCAAATAACTACAACGAAAAAAAAACAGAGAACAAATAAAAAATAAGACCAATAAAACTAAAAGAACAGAGACAAGAAGAAGAAAAAAGAAAAGAAAAGAAAAAAAAGCGAATCAAAGAAACAGCGAAGACGAAAGGAAAAGGGGAAGAGAAAGACAAAGAATTAAAAGCCTCGACCGCAAGAAAGGGTTTCCTTTCCGCCGACCCGCGGAGAGCGAGCGAAAACCTCGGGGTCGCGCGAGCCAAGAAAATAAAGCCCCTTAAGTCAGAATCACGCACACGTACACAAACGCACACACACACATACACACACAAGCGCACACATCCAAGCACACACACACACACACACACACACACACACACACACACACACACACACACACACACACACACACACACACACACACACACACACACACATGCACACATGCACACATGCACACATACTCACACATACAAACGCACACATCCAAGCACACACACACACATACACACACTGGGCACAGACGAGGTGCAACACCGGACCACTATGCTCTATTATGGATGAGGACGCCTTACGAACACATAGGCTTGAAGGGGCAGGGAGGAGAAAGGAAAAGAAAAGAAATGGAGAGAGAGAGAGAGAGAGAGAGAGAGAGAGAGAGAGAGAGAGAGAGAGAGAGAGAGAGAGAGAGAGAGAGAGAGAGAGGAGAGGAGAGAGAGGAGAGGAGAGGAGGGAGAGGGAGAGGGAAAGAGGGAGAGGGGGAGGGAGAGGGAGAGGAGGAGAGGGAAGGAGAGAGAGAGGGAGAGGGAGGGTAGAGAGAGAGAGAGAAAGAGAGAGAGAGAGAGAGAGAGAGAGAGAGAGAGAGAGAGAGAGAGAGAGAAAATTTAAACAACAATAACCATATCAAAGAATCAACACTACAACAAATACAACGATAACAATAATAATTATAAAAAAAGTTACGCAGCGTCGAGACAAAAAACAATAACAACAATGACAATAAAACCAAAATAAACACACAGAAAGGCAGAAAAATAGAGGGAGATCCCACACACAAAAGCAGCGAGGTGACGCGGTGAGTGTCAGCTAATCTCCTTGCGTGCCAATCTTGCCCCCTGCCCCCCTGCCCCCTTCCCCTCTCCCTTACCCCCTCCCTGCCCTCTCCTTCCTTCCTTCCTTCCTTCCCTCCCTCCTTCCCTCTTTCTCCATTTGTCTCCATCCTTTAATAGCTGCCTCCCCCATCCCCTTCTCCTTCGACTCCCTACCCTTCCCCTCCCCTTTGGGAATCCTTCCCTACCTCTGTTCCCCATCCCTCTTCCCCTCCCTCATCCCCCTTCCCTCCCAGCTCACATCCATAATGCATAGCCTACCCTTCCCTCACCCTGTCCACAAATCCCCATCCACTCTTCCCTCCTCATCCCCCTCCCTTCCAACCAAGCCGTCAGGAACCAGACTATCGCGTCCGGCTTGACGTAAGGAAAAATTCTTTGGCTTGCAGGGAGGAATGCGTCCCCTCGAAAAATCTTTCCCCTCTCCCTGTCCTTATCCTTAAAGGAATGTCAGCACGCGTCAGGGGATGTCAGCTTGCAAGACGATCGGGGCATAAAGATGGAGTTGCAGTAGAAGGGAAGGGTAGGGAGAGGAGGAGAGGAGGGGATGGGAGGGAAGGGAGGAGAGAGGAGAGGAGAGGAGATGAGAAGAGAGGAGAGGAGAGGGGTGGGGTGGGGTGGGGTGGGGAGGAGGGGGAGGGGGAGGGAGGGAGAGGTGAGGAGAGGAAGGGAGGGAAGATAGGGTGGGTGAGGGTGGAGAGTGAGAGTGAGGGGTGAGGAGAGGAGAGGAGGAAAAGGAGAGGAGAGGAGAGGGAGAGGAGAGGAGAGGAGAGGGAGGGGGAGGGGGGGGGGGAGGGAGGAGGGGGAGGAGAAGAGAGAGAGAGAAAGAGAAGAGGAGAGGGATAGAGAGGGAGGGGAGGGGAAAGGAGAAGGAGGGGAGAGGAGGAGAGGGAGAGGAGAGAGGAGAGGAGAGGAGAGGAGGAGAGGGAGGGAGGAAGAGGAGGAGGAGAGGAGAGGAGAGGAGAGGAGGAGGAGAGGAGAGGAGAAGGAGAGGAAGAGGAGAAGAAGAAGAAGAAGAAGAAGAGAGAAGAGAGAGAGAAGAGAAGAGAAGAGAAGAGAAGAGAAGAGAAGCGAGGAGAGAGGAGAGAGGAGAGAGGAGAGGGGAGAGGTGAGGAGATGAGAAGAGAGGAGAGGGGAGAGGGGAGGAGAGAAGAGGATAAGAGAGAGAAGAGGAGAAGAGAGGGGAGAGGTGATGTGAGGGGAGAGGATAGCTTTTTCAGAGACCTTTTCATGAAAGCTTTTTCAGAGACTCTACCAGGTTACATTTAAAGTCGAGGATACTTTTCATTTTACTTTACCTTGCCCGAAGATACTCTACTTCACCTGGTCACACAAAAGATACATTTTAAGATACTTTACCTGGCTACACTCAGAGAAACGCGAAGCCTCTCCTCGTCACTCACCTGTAAAGGAAAGAAAGAAAATCGTTAGCATCGAAAATCAATTAATTTAATTCTCCTCCCCCCTCTGTATTTGTTTCTTGAAGCTTTCACAAGACCCCAGATCCATCCCAACTCCCCAACTCCAACCCAGTCTTCTCCCCCAAACCAACTCCTCACTCCAATCCTAATCCAACAGCCCTTCTCAAATCCCCGTCCCCCCATCCCTCTCCCCATCCATCCCACACCCAACTCTCTCCACTCGATCCCAAACTCGCTACATCATCCCCCACTCCCACCCCAACTCCCCTATCTCCCTCCCACTCCAATTCCCCAATCCCCACTCCCTTTAATTCTACACCAATCCCCCACTCTCACCCCAACTCCCCACTCCCACCCCAACTCCCCCATCCCTCACTCCCACCCCAACTCCCCATCCCCAAACCCACCCCCCCTCCTCCAGCCACCTCCAGAGTGCCCACTCCCCGGGGCGATAACCACAGGTGCGTCCCCGCCACCTGTTGCTCGGCCCGCCGCCATCTTCGCAGCTGGTCTCGCGTCGCCGCTGCAGCCCTCCGTGAAGAGAAGTCACTCTACACCACACGCTCAATAAACGTACCAAAGTAAAGTAAGTAAAGTAAACCACACACCCAATAAACGTACGAAAATAAAGAAAAGTAAAGGAAAGGAAAGGAAAGTAAAGTAAAAAAAAAAAAAAAAAAAAGCTCAACACTATACACTAGCGGCCGGTTGCTTAAAACTGTGCGAGGTCCGACCCAATGACTATTCATTATCCGGACATGCATATACACAAAAATAATTGCATATCTGTCTATCTGTCTGATTTATATATACATAAATGGATGTATGTCTATCCATCCGATAGATATACATTCATCTACCTAACTGCTCGTTTGATATGCATGTCTAGACTGATAGATAAGCATTTAGTTCTCTATTTACGCATGTCAAATATCCGAATATTCACTGGGTCTTTCTTCGCAAAATTCTAACAAACCGACCGTAGGAGTGTACAGCGAAGATCGGAGGCGAGACAAGGGGCAATCAAACCCATTTACGTACGAAACCGGAGATAGCGACGATACGAAAAAAAAAAAATCTTCGTATGAAACCGGAGATAGTGACGATACGAAAAAAAAAGAAAAAATCTTCGTACGAAACCAGAGATAACGACGATAGGAAAGAAAAAAAAATCTTCGTACGAAACTGGAGATAGCGACGATACGAAAGAAAGAAAGAAAGAAAAAAAAAAAATCGACAGTAATCAAGATACCCCATAAAACCATCCCACCCACCTACCCATGACCCCCCTCCCCTTCCCCCCCCCAATATCCCCAACCGCATTTCCACCCTCATTAGAGATAACCTAATTAACCAGTCACGATAAGCCGCCAAATGACTGCCGTGGCGGAGGCAATTAGCGCGCCTTCAAAACAGGAGGTGGATTTCGATCGGCAGCCGAGTCGTGTCGTCGTCGTCGTCGTCGTGCTGGTGGTCGTCCCGGGGAAGGCTTTCGGGGAACAAGAGTCGTTTAATCTCAATCGCCGTCTGATTCTCTCTGGCTCCTCCCTTTGACTCCACCATCTGTCTCTGCCATCTGTCTCCACCACTTGGCTCCACCACCTGTGTCGAACATCTAGCTTCACCATCTGTCTCCTCCACCAGTTTCCACCACCTGGCTCCAACATCTGTCTCCTCCACCAGTTTCCACCACCTGGCTCCAACATCTGTCTCCTCCACCAGTTGCCACCACCTGCCGACAACATCATCTCCTCCACCTGAGTTTCCACCACCTGGCTCCAACATCTGTCCTCCACCAGGTTGCCACCACCTGGCTCCAACATCTGTCTCCTCCACCTGTTTCCACCGCACCTGGCTCCAACATCTGTCTCCTCCACTTGTTTCCACCACCTGGCTCCAACATCTGTCTCCTCCATAGGTTTCCACCACTGGCTCCAACATCTCTGTGCTCCTCCACCAGTTTGCCTACCACCAAAAAAACTCAAACATCTGTCTCCTCCACCAGTTTCCACTTTTCCCCTGGCTCCAACATCTGTCTCCTCCACCAGTTTTCTTCCACCTGGCTCCAACATCATCTTGTCTCCACTCCACCAGTTTCCCACCACCTGGCTCCAACATCTGTCTCCTCCACCCAAGTTGCACTGCCTGGCTCCAACATCTGTCTCCTCCACCAGTTTCCACCACCTGGCTCCAACATCTGTCTCCTCCACCAGTTTCCACCACCTGGCTCCAACATCTGTCTCCTCCACCAGTTTCCACCACCTGGCTCCAACATCTGTCTCCTCCACCAGTTGCCACCACCTGGCTCCAACATCTGTCTCCTCCACCAGTTTCCACCACCTGGCTCCAACATCTGTCTCCTCCACCAGTTGCCACCACCTGGCTCCAACATCTGTCTCCTCCACCAGTTGCCACCACCTGGCTCCAACATCTGTCTCCTCCACCAGTTTCCACCACCTGGCTCCAACATCTGTCTCCTCCACCAGTTTCCACCACCTGGCTCCAACATCTGTCTCTCACCACAGTTTCACCACCTGAGCTCACAACATCTGTCTCCTCCTGGTTTGCACACCTGGCTCCAACATCCCTGTCTCCTCCACCAGTTTCCACCACCTATGGCTCCAACACATCTGTCTCCTCCGCAGTTTCCTCACACAAACCTGGCTCCAACTTGCATCTGTCTCTCCTCCACCAGTTTCCACCACCTGGCTCCAAGCACGCTGTCTCCTCCACCAGTTTCCACCACCACAAGCTCTTAACATCTGTCTCCTCACCAGGTTTTCCACCACCTGGCTCCAGCATCATCTCCTCCCACCAGTTTCCACCACCTGGCTCCAACATCTGTCTCCTACCAGACTTACCACCTGGCTCCAACATCTGTCTCCTCCACCAATTTCTGCCACACACAAACCAACACCCCATCCTGTCTCCTCCACCAGTTCCTCACCTGGCTCCAACATCTGTCTCCTCCACCAGTTGCCACCACCTGGCTCCAACATCTGTCTCCCTCACCAAGTTTCCCACCACAAACTGGCTCCAACATCTGTCTCCTCCCGCAGTTCCACCACCTGGCTCAAACACTCTGTCTCCTCACCCAGTTTCCACCCACCTGGCTCCAACATCTGTCCTCCTCCACAGTTGCCACCACCTGGCTCCAACATCCTGTCTCCTCCACCAGTTTCCCACCCACCTGGCTCCAACATCTGTCTCCTCCACCAGTTGCCACCACCTGGCTCCAACATCCTGTCTCCTCCACCAGTTGCCACCCACCTGGCTCCCAACATCTGTCCTCCTCCACCAGTTGCCACCACCTGGCTCCATCTGTCTCCACTCCACCAGATTACCTACCACCTGGCTCCAACATCTGTCTCCTCCACCAGTTGCCACCACCTGGCTCCAACATCTGTCTCCTCCACCAGTTTCCACCACCTGGCTCCAACATCTGTCTCCTCCACCAGTTGCCACCACCTGGCTCCAACATCTGTCTCCTCCACCAGTTTCCACCACACCTGGCTTCCAACATCTGTCTCCTCCACCAAAGTTATCCACCACCTGGCTCCAACATCCTGTCTCTCACAGGTGCCACCACCGCTGGCTCAACATCTGTCTCTCTCCTGGGCGTTGCCACCACCTGGCTCAACATCTGTCTGCCTCACCAGTTTCACACCGCCTGGCTCCAACATCTGTCTCTCTGATTTCCACCACCTGGCTCAAGCTGTCTGTCTCCTCCACCGATTTCCACCCACCTGGCTCAACATCTGTCTCCTCACCAGTTGCCACACCTGGCTCCAACATCTGTCTCTACCCAGTTTTTACCACCTGGCTCAACATCTGTCTCCTCCACCAGTTGCCACCACCTGGCTCAACATCTGTCTCCTCCACCAGTTCCACCACCTGGCTCCCAACATCCTCCTCCTCCACCAGTTGCCACCACCTGGCTCAACATCTGTCTCCTCCACCAGTTGCCACCACCTGGCTCCAGCATCCTTCTCTTCCAGTTTCCACCACCTGGCTCCAACATCTGTCTCCTCCACCAGTTTCCACCACCTGGCTCCAACATCTGTCTCCTCCACCAGTTTCCACCACCTGGCTCCAACATCTGTCTCCTCCACCAGTTTCCACCACCTGGCTCCAACATCTGTCTCCTCCACCAGTTTCCACCACCTGGCTCCAACATCTGTCCTCCACCAGTTGCCACCACCTGGCTCCAACATCTGTCTCCTCCACCAGTTTCCACCACCTGAAACTGCAACATCTGTCTCCTCCACCAGTTTCCCACCACTGGCTCCAACATCTGTCCTCCTCTGGTGCCACCACCCACAAGCTCCAACATCTGTCTCCTCCTGATTTTTACTGGCTCCAACATCTGTCTCCTCCACCAGTTGCCACCACCTGGCTCAACATCTGTCCTCCACCAAAGTTGCCACCACCTGGCTCCAACCTCCTGTCTCCTCCACCAGTTGCCACACCTGGCTCAACCTCCGTCTCCTCCCACCAGTTGCCACCCACCTGGCTTAACATCTGTCTCCTCACCAGTTTCACACTTTAAACCAACATCTGTCTCCTCCACCAGTTGCCACCACCTGGCTCAACATCCTGTCTCTCTCCATGGTTTCACCACCTGGCTCAACATCTGTCTCCTCACCAGTTTCCACCTGGCTCCAGCATCTGTCTCTCACCAGTTGCCACCACCTGGCTCCAACATCCTGTCTACTCACAGTTGCCACCGCACCTGGCTCCCAGCATCTGTCTCCTCCCACCAGTTCCACCACCCAAGCCAGCATCTGTCTCCTCACTAGTTTCCACCACTGGCTCCAGCATCTGTCTCCTCCACCAGTTTCCACCACACCTGGCTCCAACACATCTGTCTCCTCCACCAGTTTCACCACCTGGCTCCAACATCTGTCTCCCTCCACCAGTTGCACCACTGGCTCCAACATCTGTCCTCCTCCCAAAGTTGCCACCACCTGGCTCCAACATCTGTCTCCTCCACCAGTTTCCACCACCTGGCTCCAGCATCTAATCTCCTCACACCAGTTGCCACCACCTGGCTCCAACATCCTGTCTCCCTCCACCAGTTGCCACCACACCACGACTCCAACATCTGTCTCCTCCACCCAGTTTCCACCACCTGGCTCCAACATCTGTCTCCTACACCAGTTTCCACCACCTGGCTCCAACATCTGTCTCCTCCACCAGTTTCTGCCTGGCTCCAACATCTGTCTCCTCCACCAGTTTCCACCACCCTGGCTCCAACATCTCTGTCTCCTCCACCAGGTGCACCCAGCACCACCTGGCTCCAGCATCTGTCCTCCTCCACCAAGTTGCCACCACCTACCAAGCTCCACCATCTGTCTCCTCCACCAGTTTTACACCACCTGGCTCCAACATCTGTCTCCTCCACCAGTTTCCACCACCTGGCTCCAACATCTGTCTCCTCCACCAGTTACCACCTAGGCTCCAGCATCTGTCTCCTCCACCAGTTGCCACCACCCATGGCTCCAACACATCTATCTCCTCCACCAGATTGCCACCACCTGGGCTCCAACATCTGTCTCCTCCACCCCAGGCCACTTTCCACCTGGCTCCAACATCTGTCTCCCTCCACCAGTTTCCACCACCTGGCTCCAACATCCTGTCCTCCTCCACCAAAGTTGCCACCACCTGGCTCCAACATCTGTCTCCTCCACCAGTTGCCACCACCTGAGCTTCAACATCCTGTCTCCTCCACACCAGTTTCCACCCACCTGGCTCCAACATCCTGCTCTCCTCTCCCAGTTGCCCACCACCTGGCTCCAACATCTGTCTCCTCCACCAGTTTCCACCACCTGGCTCCCAACATCTGTCTCACTCCACCAGTTTCCTGCCTAGCTCCAACATCTTGTCTCCTCCACCAGTTTCCACCACCTGGCTCCAACATCTGTCTCCTCCACCAGTTTCCACCACCTGGCTCCAACATCTGTCTCCTTCCACCTGATTGCCACCACCTGGCTCCAACATCTGATCTCCTCCACCAGTTGCCCCCACCTGTCTCCAACATCTGTCTCCTCCACCAGTTTCCACCACCTGGCTCCAACATCTGTCTCCTCCACCAGTTGCCACCACCTGGCTCCAACATCTGTCTCCTCCACCAGTTTCCACCACCTGGCTCCAACATCTGTCTCCTCCACCAGTTTCCACCACCTGGCTCCAACATCTGTCTCCTCCACCAGTTTCCACCACCTGGCTCCCAGCATCTCCCCTCTCCTCCACCAGTTTCCACTACCTGGCTCCAACACTCTGTCTCCTACACCAGTTTCCACCACCTGGCTCCAACATCTGTCTCCTCCACCAGTTGCCACCATCTGTCTCCCCCACCAACCTCCACCATCTGGCTCCACCATCTGGCTCCCCCACCAACCTCCACCATCTGGCTCCACCATCTGGCTCCCCCACCAACCTCCACCATCCACCACCACCCGCCGACTCACCCTTTGGATCACGACATCGCCCATGAACACATCCCTTCAGCGCCTTCCCAGGATCCTAAATGACATCGCAGTTACTCCAGCGATCCTGCAGGACAGTCCCACGATCCTGCGGAATGGTGCCGTGGTCTGGGAGGCTCCTGGAATGTGCACACTCCCGGTGAATACTCCCGGTCTCGAGGGAATATTTCTAAGGTCTGAGGGAGTATCGGCTGCTCTGGTACATCACCGGTTTACGAAGATCACGAAAGAGCGAATATTTTATGCGGATATTGCTACCGTCTTCCACACGCCGAAACGCATTTAGTTAGTAGCATGCAATATATTCGTATTTCCCACGGTCTACAATCTTTTCCCACGGTACGAAGACTTTTTCCCACGGTTCGAAAAAGCTTTCTCCCGGTTCCGAGAAGCTTTTCCCAAGTTCCTGAGTGCTTCAAGTTTTACCCCGGGCTTTGAAAAGTAGATCTCGGTTCAAAGACTTTTTTTCTTTTTTTTTTGTAGGTTTGTTTCATTTCGAGATTCGGAGAAACACTCCCACGGTTCCAAGAAGGTTTCCCACGGTACCAAAAATTTTCCCACGGTCTTACACAACGAAAAAAAAAAACAGCAACAACAAACATTCCCACGGTCCCCTCCTCCACCCCACCCTAACCCCCAGCACTAAACATCATAACCCTCCCCACACCCCCTACTGGGCGCCTCCCTCCCCCTGCCCCCCCCCCAACGCCCTAAATTCCTGTTTGCTGCCGTTTCGAGACAAGAGAGGCAATCGGTGCCTTCACCTCCCCTACCCCACACATGTACCTCACCTCTTTCCTCTCTCCGACCTTCATGTAGCGGTCATCAGGGCTGGTGCTTCTCTCTTGATTAATCGCTACATCAATTATTCGCCTCGTGAGAAAGAGGGAGAGAGGGAGGTAGGGAGGGATGGAGGGTGAAGTGAGGGAGAGAGGGAGGGAGGGAGGGATGGAGGGTGAAGTAAGTGACGGAGAGAGGGAGGGAGAAAGAGAGAGGGGGAGAGAGAGGGAGAGGAGGAGAGAGACCTAAAACGGGTCGTGTAGGTTTGGTGGAACAACCTTAAACGACCCGAATGACATAAAACGACCCCGAACGACCTAAAAAGACCCGAACGACCTAAAACGGCCCCGGACGACCTAAAACGACCCCGGATAACCTAAAACGACTCCAAACGACCTAAAACGATCCCAAAGACATAAAACGGCCCCGAACGACCTAAAACGACTCCAAACGACCTAAAACGATCCCAAAGACATAAAACGGCCCCGAACGACCTAAAACGAACCTGAACGACCTAAATCGACCCGGACGTCCTAAAACGACCAGGACGACAAGCAAACCAACGACCCGCGCATCCGATCCTAATCCTAAATGAGCCAACAAGACCTCCAATCACGGATTAGCATCTCCCAATCAACTTAGCCCCCGAATCTGAATATGTGACAGCGATTGGCTTTGTGGAAATCCTGACTGAAAAGCAAAAGTAACAATAATAATAATAATAATAATAATAATAATGATGATGATGATGATGATGATGATGATGATGATAATAGTAGTAATGATAATAGCAATGATAATGATGATAATAATGATAATGATGATGATAATAATAATAATAATAATAATAATAATAATAATAATAATAATAATAATGATAATAATAATAATGATGCCTTTGAAAGAATAAAAGAGAAGTCTATGCTAATTAACCTTTTAAAACTATCCTCGTTACCGGCATGTAATATGAACCTTTTTTTTAAATTCTAAATGATTAAATGGCTTTCTTCCTGACTGGATTAATGTGACACGAGGACCTTTGCGATCTTTTTTATCTTCGATAATGCTGATTGGGCGCATGAAGCTGGGGGGGGGGGGTTATCCAGACAGTCAGAGATGTCTTGTCATTTTCTTCTTACTTATCCCCCTCCTTTTCTTCGTCTTCTCCTCTTCCTACCCCTCTTTTCTTCTTCTTCTATGTCGTCTTCTTCCTGTCCCTATTTCTTTCTTTCGTTCTTCCTTTCTTCTTTTTCTTCTTCTGCTTCTCCTCCTCTTCCTCCTCCTCCTCCTTCTTCTTTCTCTTCCTCGTCCTCTTCCTCCTTTGCCTTCCCCATTTCAGCATTTCGCCTTTCTGAATTTGCTTCTCCTTTTCCTCCTTCTCTCCCTCCGTCTTTTCTTCCCTCTCTTTATCCCCTTTCCTCCTCCTTTCTCCCTGCCCTTCATTTCCTTGCCTCCTCCTCCGCCCCTCCTCCCCATCTCCCTCCATCACCATAAGGCTAAGAAGCCGGAACTCTCGAACCTTTGACTTCCATAAACATTAATTTCCTGTTGCTTTCCCGTCGCAGGATCTCTCCCTCCCCCTCCTCCCTCCCTCCGTTCCCTCCCCTCCCCTCAACCCCCCCCACCACAATACCCTACCCTCTATTCTCTCCTCCCCTCGTGCCCTCCCCTCCCTTAACCCCTTCCCCCCATGCCCTACCCTTAACCCCTCCCCCACTACCTTCCCCTCAACCCCTTCCCTCATACCCTCCCCTCAACTCCTCCCCCACACCTTCCCCTCAACCCCTCCCCCCCCCTGCATGCGAAAGGAGCTCCGGTAATGCAGAGGAAGCGAAAGGAGGGAGAGCCGAGAAGAGGCAGAGGATATTGGAAGCCGTAGGAGGGAGTAAGAGCAGACAAAGACGAAATAGAAGACGATAATAAAAATCAAGCACAAGGGATAATGATAATGTCAATAATAAAGATAACAATAATAATAACAATAATAATAATAATAACATTAATTACATTACCAGATTAGGCAATAATAACAACGACGAAGATAATGATAACGTTAATGAAACAATAACAAGAACAACAATAGCATTAACAACAACAATAATGATAATAACAACAAACCAACAAGAAAAATAACAACAACAATAATGATAACGATAACAACAAACCAACAAAGAAAACAACAAGAAAAATAACAACAATAAGAATGATAACGATAACCACAAACCAACAAGAAAAACAACAACAATACTGATTACAACAACAACAACAAAACAAAACAACAACCAGTAAAACAAACAAACATACAAACGAAGACGCCCCGACCCGAAACGGCGACAAGAAGACACGTTAAAATTTGACACACCAAAAGAAGTGATTAGCTTTATCCGTCCACACATGTCAACCGGTCTTTTTCGTCGCTCATGTCGGTGTCTGTGGGTGGGGGGTGAGGGGTGGGGGTGGGGAGGGAGAAGGGAAAAAAAAAAAATCTCTGCTGATATGACATGTTTTCTTAAAAAGGACACGTCCCTCTTTCTCTCTTTTCTTGCGGCGAGAGAGAGAGAGAGAGAGAGAGAGAGAGAGAGAGAGAGAGAGAGAGAGAGAGAGAGAGAGAGAGAGAGAGAGAGAGAGAGAGAGAGAGAGAGAAAGAGAGAGAGAGAGAGATGGGGGAGACTGATAGGGAGAAAGGGAAGGGAGGGAGTAGGGGGAAGATGGGGAGGGAAGAAGGAGGAGGGAGGAAGGGGAGGGAGGAGGGAAAGGAGGAGGAGTGAATGGATGAAAGCTTAGCAGGTTGGAATGAGGGAAGGCGAGATAGGGAGGCAGCAATGAGAAGGTGGGAAGGAAGGAGGGCGAGAAAGAGAAGGAAGGAGGGCGAGAAAGAGAAGGAAGGAGAGAAAGGGACGGGCCTCTATTTTTCAACAAAACTACAAGAGATTCCACTAAGATACCTAACATCTTCCCGCAGGAGTACCCTCACGAAGAACATATCTTTCCTGAAAAATAAAGAGACAGAAAATTAAATTACCCCCCCTCCCCCCACCCCCCACCCCACCCCCCAAAAAACAGCGACAAGAAATCTACCAAAACTCTTAATACAATAAAAATATTTTTTTGGCCCACTGTGAGAACAAATAAAAAATGACGCTCCTCTCACCAACAAATCACACCCCACCCTCACCTCCCCTCCCTTCCCCTCCCTCCCCGCACCCCCACACGAGCTCCTCATGTGAAAAAAAGCAATAATTCTGTTATATCTGATAAAAGGTAGGTGCCTGTCTCCCTCCTCCCCCCTCTCCCCTCTGAGGGAAGAATTACATTAACCCCCTCCCCGTTCTTGCCCTTTCTCCCTCCACCAACATGCCAGCCTCTCCTGCCTCTCCTCCCTGTCCCCCTCCCCTCTCCGTCCTTGTCCCCCTCCCTCTCTCCGACCTTGCCCCCCCCATCTCTCCGACCTTGTACCCCCTCCCCCTCTCCATCCCTGCCCTCCTCCCTTCCCCATCTAGCTCCCTTCCCTATCCCACCCACTCCCTTCCTATCCCTCTACCCCACTCCCTTCCCATCCCCTCTCCCCTCTCCCTTCCTCATCCCAACCCCCTCTTCCCTACGTCCTCCTTACCCCCCCCCCCCCCAGCACCCCTCCCTCCCCCCTGCCTGTCCGAGCCGATACAAACAACTCGACGCCAACAATACGTAAGCGTCAATAAGCTACGACACTTGTGTATTGGGCGGGTTAGTCCTGGCTGCGTCGACACGGTCAGCCTCCACGCCCTCGCCCTCCCACCCCCTACCCACCCCTTCTGATGATAGATATGAATGCATACATGTGGGTGGAGGTACTTACAGACGCACATATACTCATGTAGACACGCGTGCATCTTAAAATGCACTTACTTACACACAAGCACTAAAACGCACACACTAATACAGGCACACAACATTACTCCATACCATACACAGGCAGGCACCCACATTTACCCACGTTCACACACACACACACACACACACACGCACACACACACACACACACACACACACACACACACACACACACACACACACACACGCACACGCACACACACACACGTCCACACACACACACACGTCCACACACACACACACACGTCCACACTCGGACAATGGCACTCTCGGCCCAACAAAAGAGTCGGAATACAGACACAATCACCGCGACGTCAAACCATATTGATAGGCCGTCCCGCTCCGGCCCGACCCGCACCCCGTGGCACCGTCGACATCGTTACCGTGCCACTCTCCCCCCCTTCCCCCTCTCCTCTCCCCTTCCCCACCCTAAAAGCATCTGGCACTCCCATTCTCCTTTCCTCTGGCACTGATTAGGATTCGGTCTCGGGATTTGGGAGGCGGAGTCACGGCCTGTCACCAAACGGGCCACTGGAGTCACACACACCCTGATGAGAGAGGGCGGGAGGGTGGGAAGTAGGAGGGGGGGAGGGAGAGTCTGGAAAGAGGGCGACAGGGAGAAGGGAGGGGAGAGGAGAGAGAGAATCTGGAAGGGGAAGGGAGGGAAGAGGGGAGAGAGAATTAGGAAGGGGAAGGGAGGAAGGAGAGGAAAGAAGGGGAGAAAATCTGGGATAATGACGGGAGAGAGAAGAGAGGGAAGAAGAGGGGAGAAAGAGAACCTGGAAGGGGCGGGAGGAAGGACATGGAATCACTCCCTCCACCCTCCCCCCCTCCCCCCCACCAACCTCTCCCTCCCGGCACACAAACCCCTCACCCTCTTCCACAACGACACGACTTCCCCTCCCGCCCCTCACTGCCCTCCACCCTCTCCACCCCTTGGCCCCCTTTCCCAATGGCGGAGAGGGGTTGGTGCCCTTGCCTCGCGGGTTAACACTACCCCTTAGCCTGACCACTCCTCCTGTGCCATTATCTCCCCAGGAGAGGCACCATTTTCCTTCCCGTTGCTCGGACCGGTCCTGCTCTTGGCGGAAGGTTGCGAATGCTGAGAGATAAAGAGGGAAAGGAAGGAAGGAAGGAGGGGGGAAGGAAGGGAGGGAGGGAGGGGGGAAGGAAGGAAGGGAGAGAGGGAGGAAGTAAGGAAGGAGAGAAGCGAATGAGGGAGGAAGGAAAGAAGCGAAGGAGGGAGGGAGGGAGGAAGGAAAGAAGCGAGGGAGGAACAAGGGGAGGGAGGGATAAAGGGAAGGAAGGAGATCAGTCAAAATGGAAGAAAGAAGAAGGAGAGTAACATAGAGGAGGAGGGAGGAGATGGATGGAAGGAGGGAGAGCAGAAAGGAGATAAAGAGAGAAAACAGAGAAAATGTACAGCCAATAATGTGTGCACTAGAAAGTTGTGCATGACAGACAGCTAATCTGCTTGCCCCCTCCCCCCCCCAAAAAAAAAATACATATACATATACCCAATTAAGATTAGAAAAAAACAAAAATTTCACCCCCCCCCGTTACCCCCACTCCTCCCCCTGTTGCGAACACCCCCATTATCCGCGACCATCACGACCAAGAACCGCGCGAGACAGTGATAAAAAGATGTTACCTGCATTAGCGACAAATGCAGAAGGAGATGTCTCGAAGTGAATGCAACATGAAAAAAAGACAGAGAAAGAAAAAAACGAAAGAAAAACAGAAAAAGAAAAAAAGAAAAAAGCAGAAAAAACAGAAAAAAAGAAAAAGCAGAAAAAAAAGAAAAACAGAAAAAAAACTCCATAAAAATCTCGTGCAAATCTATGATACCTTCCAGTTTCTCTTCCCGTTCCTCATCAAGAGCCTCGAAAAGAGTTAACAGAAATGCAAATGCAACAAGGCGGCGACAGAACGCGTGATTCCCCGGAGGCCAATCCCCCCCCCCCCCGCAATTGCCTGCGCCGAGACCGTTCCGACCGCAATCATCACATCAACGTCAATCTTTGGGCTTCCTCTAATTTCCTTTAATTCATCTCCGTCTAGATACTTCCGCCTTCTCCTTCCCTCTCCTTCCTTCCCTCCCTCCCTCCCGTTCATCCCGTTTCTCCCTCCGCTTCTCACCCCCTCCCCTCCCATACTCTCCTTCCTCCCATACCCCCAATAATCACCTCCGTCTAGATACTTCCGCCTTCTCCTTTCCTCTCTCCTTCCCTCCAACCCTCCAGTTTATCCCGTTTCTCCCTCCACTTCCTCCCACCCCCTCCCCCCCACCCCCTTCCTCCGTGCCAAGCAAGAGCACTGCATAGGTCTGAGTTACGAACATCCGCCACTTTCCAGCGCCCCGACTCGCCGATGCCACACACGAAACACACACACTCACACATCTACACTTCAAACAACACTCACACAACGTGCCTGCGCTCCCCTTCCGGTGAAACTGGGATACAAAAAAAAAAAATAATAAAAAAAAATAAATAAAAAAGAAAAAAAGAAAAAAGAAAAAAATAAATAAAATAAAGAAAAAAGTAAAATCAAATAAATGAATAAATAAATAAATTAAAACACGGCGGACCGGCGATCGCGACTGCCCGAAAAGCGGTCATGACCTCGCGACCCCCCTCCTCCCCCCAACAGATAGCGATTACTAAAAACCTTGATCCTGTTCTTTGTTTAACAATGATGAAAAATAAATAGATAAATAAACTGTTTGGACTAATATTAATAATAATATACGAATAATAATATTTACTAATGATATATCAATAAAAGTGTTTGTATTGGTTCCTATCTATACAGTAAATATATATCCCACATGATGGATATGATCAAATAAATATATTCATTTTTTTCTACATGAGCTTAAATAATGTTTTATCTTTTTTTTTTATTCTCGCTGGATGTGATTTTGTTTACATGTTCCGTGATTGGCCGAAGGAACCTAAAAGATTATGAATAGCGTTCGCTGATTGGTGGAATTGCTTTACTAGAGCCCTCTGTTGGCCGCCATTAGAATGAGTCGATTTACGATTGTAACTCAACACACCCAAACTACCATTTCTTCGTGAATACCACTTTGCCATCACTGGTAAATGCAATCGTAAATGACCGCCGGCAAATGCGTTACGATCGTATGTTTGCGAATCCGACCCCAGGTTACGAGCGCTCCTTAGTGCATCGGTTTTGGTACCCGCCGGCATTTCTTCGCGCCCACATTATAGATATAAAAAACTATAAATATATATAAACATAAATGTAAATATATATAAACATAAACATAAACATAAATATAAATATATATAAATAAGAATATAAATATTCATATATGCATACACACACACACACACACATATATATATAGTTCGAGCTTTGATCCCCTTTGGGGACGCCTTGGGCTACCTACTTATGGGGCCAGGTGAGTGGGACGAAAATGAACATTTTCATATTTATATATGTAT
This sequence comes from Penaeus vannamei, assembly GCF_042767895.1. NCBI lineage: Eukaryota > Metazoa > Arthropoda > Malacostraca > Decapoda > Penaeidae > Penaeus > Penaeus vannamei. The sequence continues at coordinate 20,904,082 of NC_091582.1, read as the reverse complement.
ATATATCTATATATGCATATAAATATCTATATGTATATAAATATATATCTATAAACATATAGCTATACACATATATATATTTACATATACATGTACACGAACACGTGCATGTAAATGTATTTTTACACATACATATACATATACATACATACATACATATATATATATATATATATATATATATATATATATATATATATATATATATATGTATGTATATATATATAAAAATGAGATAGATACAGATATAGATATAGATAGAGAGATACAAATACATATATACATACATAAACATATCGCGCGTGCTGGCGCTTGTGCGTGTCAACAAGGACGTAATTACGAGTCCTTATCTATTTCCGCCCCCGACGCCAAGTGTAATCCAACGATCACCTGGACGATTTCCCAGCGGAGTCTGCTGCCACGGCAACGCTGCAAAAGCACAACAAAGGCGACGAAACACAAGGAGGCCGAGAGCAAACAAATGAACGCGGGGCAGAGGCACCAAGCAAGCGGCCAAGCAAGCAAGCAAGCAGCCAGCCAGCCAGCAATTTGGCGAACAAGTAAGGGCATAAAGCGAAATATAAAGCATTATTATTTCTTCCCCCTTCCCCCTTCCCCCTTTCCCTCAACCAGATCCCCCCGGTCTTTCCCCACCCCCCCCGCCAAAGACCACCACGTGGGACCGTAATGCTGGGACGTCACGCGCGCTCCATCATCGCGACGTGAGGGGAAAAAGTGGGGGAACTGGTGGGGGGGGGAGGGAGAGAGAGAGGGAAAAGAGGGAGAGGATATGGGAGGCGAATGGAGGAGGGAGGAGGAAGAAGGAGGAAGGAGGGAGAGAAGGAAGTGGTGGGGAGAGATAGAGAGAGAAAAGCGAGAGGGGAGAAAGAGAAAAGAGAGAGAGAAGAGAAGCGAAGACCGAGGAGAGAGAGAGAGAATGAGAAGAGAGAAGACAGATACAACAAAAGAGCGAGAGAAAATCAGAAAGACGCACAGCAGAACGAGAGAGAAAAAGAGACGGAAACAGAAAGAAATCCGAGAAACGCAAGAGAGAGAAAGGGAGAGACGAACCATAGAATGAGAGACGAACGGAGAGAAGCAGATAAATCACGAAAGGGTTCAAACAGGAGACTTCAGTCGGCGTGTCTGCCAGCCAGCAACCACAACAATGGCCCCATCCTATCGACTCCCAATACTTTTCCACCTCGCCCGCCAGCTCCCCCTCCCCTACCCAACCCCTTCCCCTTCCTCCTTATCTAATTCCCCTCCCCATCCCACTCCTTATCCCCCTCCCCCTCACCCCATCTCTTCCACTTCCTCCTTGTCTCATCCCCCTTCCCCTCCTCCTCCTCCTCCTCCTTATCTCCCTCCCCCTCCCTCATCCCTTGTCCCCACAAGCACCCACCCATCCTCCTTGCACCCTTTCACACACCCCACCTTCTTACCCCCTACCCCCACTATCCCGACCCACACTCTCTCCCCATCCCCTAACCCCACCAACTTCACTCCCCCCAACCTTGCT
>NC_091582.1:20887560-20897560 GCF_042767895.1 Penaeus vannamei | reverse complement strand
CACAATTTCTTGCCAAGTTCCCCCATTCTATCCACCCGTGTCCTCTTGTTCTCTCTCTCTCTCCCACGCTCGTGCATCTCCATCCAATCCCCCTTTTCTTCTTCTTTTTTTTCCGCCTATTTCCGTTTCCTTCAAAGCTCGATCGATCTCCGTACCTACAAAGTACCCAGAGAACTCAATCCTATCTATTGCCATTGCAAGACGCCGTTCACTTTATCCTACGTTCCCTCCCGTTATTTATACCTCTTTCCTTTGGTGTTTCCTCCTCTTCTCTTCTCTTCTCTTCTACTTCTTTCATCTCCCTCCTTTGCGTTTCTCCTTTCTCGTCCGTTTCTATTCATTTCATTCCGCCTTCTCTCTCCTCCCTTGTTCCTTCTCCCTTCTTCCCCTTCCACTGCATCCCTTCTCCTACCTTCCACGCTCACCCTATCCCTTCCCCATCCTACCTCACCCCTTTCCCTCCTCCTCCATCCCATCCCATTCCTTCCTCCTCCTTCCCTCTTCCCCCCTCCCCTTCCCTTCCACTTCCTTCCCTTCCCATCCCACCCCACCCAACCTCCCACCCTTCATCTTCCTTTCCTCCCCTTCCTTCCCAACCTCCCACCCACCCCCTTCCTTCTCAACCTCCCTCCCACCCCCTCCCCTTCCCAACCTCCCCTCCTCCCCATCCCCAATCTCCATCCCCCTCCTTCCCAACCTCCCATCCCCACCCACCCCCTTCCCCTCCGCCAGCCAACGACCCGCCCTCCATCTCCTGCAAAATCTCCCAAGTCAAAGATGATCCCCGAACCAAAACCAACAACTTGGAATCGCCCGATCTAGACCTCCTCCCCTGCCCCCCCCTACCCCCCCCTGTACCCCTGTCCCTTGGCTCTTCTGTATATATAAGGGGGTGGGGGTGGGGTGGGGGGAGGTGTTCAGATGCGGGGAAGGAGGAAGGAGGGAGGGGGGGGGGATGTTAGGACGAGGGCGACATGGGTATGAGGGGTGGGGGTGCAGAGACAGGATGTGAGGGGGTGGACGAGGAAGGGAGGGAGGGAAAGAGGGGAGGGAGGGAAGATGTAGCTGGAAAAGCTATGTGTTGGTTATGCGGATGCGGAAGGCGAAGAGAAGAGAGGAGGAAGGAGAGAGAACAAGAGGAGGAGGAGGAGGAGGACGTGGAAATAGAAAGAGCGGTTGTGTGATGGAAGAGGAGCAAGAGGAGGATGACGACGGGGTGGAAAGAGAAGGAAGAAAGGAGGGGGGAGACAGAAAGAGTGAGAGAGGGCAGAGGAGGAGTCATAAGAGGAAGAGAACTGCGAAGGAAAAAATATACAAAAAAGCAGGAAGGAAAGAGGTACAAGAAGAAAGAAATAGAAAGAAAGAAGGAAGAATACTAGAACAAAATTATATAAACAGGTAAATAAACATATGGAGAAAAAAAAACATTAATACTTTCAGAGAGAAAACTAAACAGCTTGATAGTTCAAGACAGGAAAAAAACTAACAAAAGAATAGACAAACACACAATTAAACAGAGGAACCAACGCAAGAGCGAGAAAACAAGACCACAAAGAGACACACAACCCCTCCCTCCCCACCCTAAGCAATCCGCAACAACACAAAGCAAGCCACACCAAAGCCCAAGCAAGCAAGCAAGCCACTGTCAACTCCACCTCGTTTCCGACCGAACGCAAAACACACGCCACCAACCGCAAAAAAAAATCAAGACGAAGACACCGCCACCGCTTTCGAACGAGTTGGCGCGAGACGTCTTGAAATGACGTTTGACCAAATGAGAAAAATGACGAAGACAGAGAGAGAGAAAAAAAAAAGCGGACCGCGACAAGTGTAGAACAGGGAGAGAGAGGGGGAGAGAGAAAAAAAATAGAAAGAAAAACGAGATTGATTAGAAAAGTGCAGGAGACGCTTAGTAGGAGGGTAGGGTGTAGGTAGGTAGAATGGGGGGGGGTGAAGGCGGAGAGGGAAGGAGAGGGAAAGCAGGAGCATGGGGAAGAGGAAGGGAGAGAATAAGAGTGAGAATGAGAGAGAGATGAGAGAGAGAGAGAGAGAGAGAGAGAGAGAGAGAGAGAGAGAGAGAGAGAGAGAGAGAGAGAGAGAGAGAGAGAGAGAGAGAGAGAGAGAGAGAGAGAGAGAGAGAGAGAGAGAAACAGACAGAGAGACAAAGACAGAGAAAGAGCAAGAGAACGAGAAAACAAAGACCAAGAGAGCGAAGAGAGAGAGAGAGAGAGAGAGAGAGAGAGAGAGAGAGAGAGAGAGAGAGAGAGAGAGAGAGAGAGAGAGAGAGAGAGAGAGAGAGAGAGAGCGCCAGCAAGAGAGAAAGAGCGAACGACTTGTGCGAGCGACGTCGTGTGCCTGCGCCCGAGTGCCTGAGTGCCAGAGTGCCTGAGAGTGCCTCCGAGTGTCTCCTTCCACACGACCTACTCACCAACACCCTTTGAAGAAGTTGTTGAGTCCTCACCTGAAAAAGATAAGAAGAAAACTGTCAGAGAACAATAGGGCTAAAATCCCACAGACATTACTTGAACAATATCAACAATGTACCAGATAATGTAAAATATTAATCATCATTGTTGTTAGTAGTAGTAGTAGTGATAATAGAAATGGTAATCTTAATTATCTTAATAATAATAATGATGATTATGATGATGATGATGATAATAAGTTATAATGATAATAATTACAAAAACAACGCTAATAATTACAAAAGATCAAGCATATTAACTACAAAACATTAACGCAATTAACAATAGCAATAGTAATAGTAAAAACAATAATAACAGCAACGATAATAATAGTAATAACAACAACTATCACTGAAATGCTAACGATCAACAATACAATTAACAATAAATGACGATAACGATGCCACAAAATCCCCAGAAAAAGCGAAGAAAAGCGAAGACCGAAAGACCGAAAAAAGAAGAAAAAAAGGGGGGGGGGGGGGGGGGGGGAAGGGAGACCGAAACTGCATCGTCGAATCTTCACATTGCGAGACCAAATGCCGCCCCCCCCCCAACCCCTCTTCCTCACTCCCCCCTCCCCACCTTGACTTTCTTTCTCTCCTCAGATCTCCCGCCCCGCTTCCCCCCCCCCTCCATCTTCCCCCCCTTCCCCCTCCTGCCCCCTTCGAGATAAATAACCTTAACAACCCTTTCACAAAGTTTTCGGGGGTGGCGATAGTGGGGGGTGGGGGTAGGAAGGGGGTAGTGGTTGAGATTAGGGGGAGGGGATGGCAGGGGGAAGGGGAAGGGGAAGGGGAGAGAGGGGAAGGGGAAGGGGAGAAGGGTTAAGGGGAGGGGTTGGGGGAGGATGAGGGGAGGGGAGGGGTTCCGGGCGGGGGTGACAACGCGTGCATGTACAAGTGTGGCGGTCAAAGGCTCGACAAATGAAAGGAGGGGGGAGCAGGGTTGGGGGGGGGACGCCGCTGATGGGAGGGAGATAGGAGTTGGACCGGGGGGGGAGGGGGGAGGAAGAAAGGATCAGAAAGCCAAGATGAAGGAATAGAAGAGAAGCGAAGGAGGTGGGGGAGGTTGGGGGTGACAGGATCCTTCCTCCCTCCTCTCTCTCCCCCTACCCCAGTCCTCCCCCCGCTGTACCCCCTACCCCCGGGGCTCTCGACGCACAAAAGTCGCGGCCAAACTATCTCTTCTCTCTGGACTTGCTCACAAAAATGACAAACTACCCGCGACGCCCACAAAAGAAGTGGCAAACTCGGTCGCCGTCACAAAGGAAGGGCGCGAGGTGGAGGCACTCAAGTTAGCGCGGCCGCCTCCTCCTCCTCCTCTTCCTCGTCTTCCTCCTCCACCTTCTCCTTCTTCTCTTCCTCCTCCTCCTTCTCCTCGTCCTCGTCATCTTCCTCCTCCTTCTCCTCTTCCTCCTCCTTATCTTCGTCCTCGTCATCTTCCACCTCCTCCTCGTCGTTCTTCTTCTTCTTCTTCTTCTTCCTTCTCGTCCTCCTCCGCCTTATCCTCGTCCTCGTCATCTTCCTCCTCCTCCTCCTCCCTCTCCCTCTCTCTCTCTCTCTCTCTCTCTCTCTCTCTCTCTCTCTCTCTCTCTCTCTCTCTCTCTCTCTCTCTCTCTCTCTCTCTCTCTCTCTCTCTCTCTGCTATCTTCTTTCTATCTTATTTCGTTTAATTTTTTTCATCATCTTTTCTGTCTCGCTGGTCTTTTCTCCTTCATCACCTCCTCCATCTCCCTCTCTCTCTTCTTTTGCATCTCTTCCTGTTTCTCCCACACCTCTTCCTCTTTCTCCTTCCCTTCTCTGCACTCAATTCCAAGTTCCTTTTATTCCGATGGCCTCTCTTGATTGGTTATCCGTTTCTCTCCATCTCCCTCCATTATCCTTCACCCTCTTCCCACATAATTATCACTTCCCGCTTTTCTCTCTTTATTACAATTTTCCCCCTCTTGTCATTTACACTTTTCTTGTCTCATCATCATTTTCCCTTTTTCTCACTCTTTATTCTATTTTCTCGCCCATTTCCTACCTTTCCTTCGTTCGCAGCATAGGCCTACCTTCGCCTACGCCCACCACCCGCTTCCCACGCCCACAAACCGCCCATCTAAATCACCCGCACCACGCCCACGCCCATAACACGTCTAAATATACACACCCTCCTCCCGCCCACATGCACAAAAGACCACACACCCTATACCTTCCTCCCTCCTCCCTCCCTCCTTCCTTCCGCCCATACGCCCACACGCCCGCCAGGAGCAAACACCCACCCCCCAACTAACATCCCCTTCCCCCTTTTCCCCCCTCCCCCCCCCCTCCTCTCGTTAAATCACCGAAAATCAAAAAAACAACTGAAAAGCCTCTCGCCTTTGACAATTAATTCGCTGGAATCATCAGTTTTCACCGTATTTTTATATCTCTTTTTTTTCCCGTGACAATCGCCCGACAACGCCCGCGCCGCGTCAACATGTCTAACCCAATTACGCCCCGCAATATCATCACAAAAAAAAAAAAAGAAAAAAAAAGGAAGAAAAATATATATAATATATTCCTCTTGACAATGGTTTGCTAGGGAGAGGAGGGGGGGGGGGGGTAATAGAGTCTAAACACACCTAAATAAATTCGATCCGATAGAGAGAGAGAGGGGGGAGAGGGTACGGAAGGGGACGGGAAGGGGAAGAAAAGAGAGAGGGAAGGAAGAGAGAGGGAGAAGAGGGGACGGGGAGGGGAGAAGAGGGGACGGGTGGGGAGAGGAGAGGAAGAGACAGAGAAAATAGGGAGGAGAAGAGAGGACGGGAGGAGGAGAAGAGGGGAGGGATGGGGGAGGGGATAAGACGGGACGGATGGAGAGAGGAGAGGAAGAGACTGAGAAAATAAGGAGAGGGGAGAAGAGGGGAAGAGAGAGAAGGAAGGGGGGAGGGGAGATGGAAGAAGATGGGACGGGGAGGGAATGGAGAGAGGGGAGAGGAGTGGAAGAATGGAAAGGACTTGAATTAATCTAAATATTTATTCGCTAATGATAAATTATATTTACAATAAACACATTACAATACGAGGCAAAACAGACATGAATCAAAAATTATAAAATAATCATACAAAAACATAAAAAAATAAAAAATAAAATAAAACAAATAACGGATAATGATACACTGATAATTAAAAATTTAATTAATTAATTTAAAAAAATAACTGCTAAGAATGATCTACAACGCACCAAAGAAGAGGGGAAGAGGAGGAGGGGAGAAGAGAGGGGAAAGAGAGGACATAGGAAAGGAAGGAAAATGGGAGATGAGGAGAAAGGTAAGACGTTGGGTAGGGAGGAAAGGAGAGCGGAGGGGTTTGGGAAAGGGGAGACACAGAGGGGAAAGAGAGAATGGAGGGGCGGGGAATGGAAAAGAGGTGATGGAGAGGGAGAGGGGAAAAATAATTCGTAAGGGAGGAAGGAGAGGAGAGGAAAAAAAATTCGTAAGGGAGAGAAGGAGAAAACGAAGGAGAGGAAGGGGAGGAGAGGGGAAAAATTCGTAGGGGAGGGAAGGGGAAGACGGAAGAGAGGGAAGGAGAGGAGAGGGGAAAGAATCCACAGCAGAGGGGAGAGGAAGAGGAAAACAGAGGGGAGGGAAGAGAAAGACAGAGAAGAGGGGAGAGAGAATACACAGAACGGAGGGAGGGGGGAAAGAGAAGACACAGGATAGGAGGGGGAAGGGAGGGGAGGAGGGGGCGAGAGGAGATAGGCAGTGAGGGGAATTAACACCAACTCGGGCTAATCTGCATAATTAAAAGAGTAAGCACACGACCCGACCGGGAACAAGCGCTTGAGGGATCGTCGTCATGCTCTTGCAAACAACCCGAAATATTAGCTTTTGGCTGGAGGAAAAACTCTCATTCTCTCTCTCCCTTGTTCTTGTTCTCGTTCTCTCTCGTTCTTTCGCTCTCTCTCTCACTCTTTCGCTCTCTCTCTCACTCTTTCGCTCTCTCTCTCACTCTTTCGCTCTCTCTCTCACTCTTTCGCTCTCTCTCTCACTCTTTCGCTCTCTCTCACTCTTATGCTCTCTCTCACTCTTATGCTCTCTCTCACACTCACGCTCTCTCTCACACTCACGCTCTCTCACTCTCACTCTCACTCTCACTCTCACTTTCACTCACACTCACACGTACTCTCACTCACATCCACACCCACATACTCACTCACATCACTTTTTTTCTTCTTTTTCATTTGTTCTGACGTTCAATTGCAGGATATAAACCAAGTTGCAATATCCATCCGTGCATATGTGCATGTTCGCTTTTTTCTCTGTCTCTTTCGTTTGACATTACCATTTTCGTTAAATAAACTGGCTTCCATTGTGAATTACAAGCAGAATCTATCACGAAACTCGTTTACGCCGCGAATATTCAAGCACAGCAGATACCTCTCTCGCACGATCAACTTTATGCCATGTAGGTCAGCTTATCATCTCAAAACATCATAATAAAAACCATTTCCTAATATCTTAATATCAAAAACTTACTAAGCAAGATTTCTTTCCATCCAATTCCCTCAAACACCTTATCAACACAACGAAAAAAAAAAGTTATTATCAACATCCTTAAAAATCTCAACACTGCGCCAGCAAGAAGGCGATCAAATTTTCCAAAAAAAGAAAAAGGCAAAATCAAGCAGAACGAAGTTTCAGGTTATCCGGTTGGCAACATCCGGCAACCAATCACATTCGAAGAAAAGTTAATGAAAAGTCCATAAAACAGCGATCTCACAATCAGATTCGACCCAATCAAGCGTTGATGAACCTCCTGCTGCTGTCAGCCCGCCGTCAGCCGCTGTCAGAGCTCGTCAGCGCGCTCGCGTGCCGGGCCCTAACGCGGTGCTCGGCCCCAATTACTCGTTCTAACAAACAATCATCAAAGGTTAATTAACTGTGCCGGATGGCGGCGACGCGTCAAAGATCTTAATGAAAGAGCCTTAATCATCGGCCGCCAAATATAAACAGTTCAAATAAAGCCAAGAGGCGCAAAAACGCGGCCCATAACCAGGCGAGCGCCGGCGCCCGCGTGGATGCACCTGCGACGGCCGGAATATCCGCGGACGATCGCACCGCCACTGTCCCTTCTTCCACGGGCCGCAATCGGGGCGGAACGGCCGACGCGCCGCTTACCGTAAAGAACTCCCGCCGGCGACGCCTCATCTGCGCCCGGGAGTGTCGCCACCGCGGACAGCACTGATCGTCCCACATAGACGCAACTTCTTTAAAAATATGCTCCTCCTCGCCCCCTTCCCCCCCTCCCCCACCATCACCCCCCACCCATTCCCACCCCACCCCCCACGACGGATAAAAATTAAGGCGAGTTAAAGAGACATAAACAGCTTCTTTGACCCGCGCTCGATATATAATCTCCATAACCATAATTCTATCGAGGGAGAGAGAGAGAGAGACAAGCGCGTGGCGGGAAAGCGATAAACAACACAGCTGTTACGGGCTCATCCCCCTCCCCCCATTCCCTCGTTATCCCCTCCCCCTGCTCCTCTCCCTCCCTCGTTATCCCCCCTCCCTCTCCCCCTTCCCCCCTTGGCAGAACACCGGACGCAGGTTTAATTCCGGCCGCCATAATTTTTCCTCTCTCCTTTAATTCTTTCATCCTTCAATCGCCGCCGAGAGATGAGATGGGGAGAGCCGTCTAATAAATATATGTGTGCCCGAGTTCGCGCCAACCTGAATGCGGTTTGCAACAAAGGGGCGGGAGATGTAGGCTTATATTGTTTTCCCTCTCTCACTCTCTCTCGCTCTCTCTCTTTTCATCTCTCGCTCTCTCTCTTTTCCCTCTCTTTCCTTTTTCCCTCTCTCACTCTTTTTTCCTCTCTCTCTTCTCTTTCCCTCCCTCTTTCCCCCCCCCCTCTCTCTCTCTCTCTCTCTCTCTCTCTCTCTCTCTCTTCTCTCTCTCTCTCTCTCTCTCTCTCTCTCTCTCCCTTTATCTATCTCTCTCCCTTTTCAATCTATCTATCTATCTCAAATAAATGACTAAACAGCCACAGATATAACTCCCCTGCCATAGCGCCCAACACCCGTACACACACAATGCTCGTTGATCCACGTCACTCTTCACTACTATCTCTCGCTATCCCCCCCCCCTCGCCCCCACTCACCACCTTCACGTAACCATCGCCTCCTTCTCGTTCCTCTTCCCTCCCTTCCTCCATCCTCTCACCTCTTCCCTCCTCCCACCTCCTGCCCTCCCTCCTTCGCTCTTCTCCTCCCCTCCTCTTCCCTCTCACACCATCCATCTCCCTTCCACCTCTTCCTTCATCCGTCTCACTCCCACCATCCTCCCCTCCCTCACTTCCCTTCCCCCTCCCCTCCCTGCTTCCTTCCCTCCGTCTCCCTCCTCCTTCCCTTCCTCCATCCTTTCCTTCCCTTCCTTCCCTTCCTCCTCCCTCCTCTCCTCTCCCACCATCTCCCCTTCCTTCCCCTCTTACCTTCCCTCCTTCCTTCTCCCACCATCCCCCTTCCCTTCCTCCCCTCCCTCCTTCCTCCCCCTTCCCACCATCCTCTCTCTCCCCTCCCACCATCCCCCTCCCCTCCACCCCCACCCTCACCCCCTCCTATCGCCTCGCCCGCTCCAGCCAACGGGGTTGTTTACTCAGGCGTTGACGAGGCTCGGCCGCAACAACGCACACAATACAATGCAAGCAAGCAACTACACTGCAGGCCACAATAGCCCGGCTGCCGGCCCCCCAATGTCTATAATCTTCGCGCCCGCTGGCTCTTCCTTGGGTCGGGGGAGGAGGAGGGGGAGGAGGGGAGGGGAAGAGAGGAGGAGAGAAAGGAGGAGGAGAGGGGGGAGGGAGGAGGAGAGGAAAGGGGAAGGGGGGTCGTAGAAGGGTGAGGTAAGAGAGACGGAGGAGAGGGGAAGGAGGAGGATGGGAATGGGATGGAAGAGAATGGAAAAGGGATGGAGAAGTGGGAAGGAGGATGGAGGAAGGGATGGGGGAGAGAAGAAGGTAGGAGAAGGAGGAAGAGGAGGAGGGAAGACCATGACAACTAACATCACATCATCATCATTTCGACAAACAAGTGATGATGATACACATCCTAAACAGAACCTTCATTATTATAGTATCACTAAATCCGTCTCATTACCGCCGTTGTCATTAATGGTGCTATCATTACTATTACCATTAATATAATTACCATTACTATCATAATTAGTATCATTTGTCATATTACGACCATCGCCGAGAAAGTTATCCAATCGGTTATATCTTTGTGTATTCATGAATATGATAACCTGTTAATATCAATACTTTTATTGTAAATCATTGACGATGATTAATATCATTACTATTATCATAATTACCATCACCATCATGGTTATTAATACTATAGCAATAACTTTCATCATCACCACTATCATTATCACAATCATCATAACGGTCGCACCCATCCGAACTGTCATCATTACCATCATCATCATCGTCACCATCACCATCACCATCACCATCATCCAAACAAAATCCAAAAGGACGTGGAAATCCGAGGTCATGAGGGGGTG
>NC_091582.1:20835060-20877560 GCF_042767895.1 Penaeus vannamei | reverse complement strand
GTGTGTGTGTGTGTGTGTGTGTGTGTGTGTGTGTGTGGGCGCGCGCGTGTGTGAGAGAGAGAGAGAGAGAGAGAGAGAGAGAGAGAGAGAGAGAGAGAGAGAGAGAGAGAGAGAATGAGAGAGAGAGAGAGGAGGAGGGAGAAAGAGACAGAGGAGGAGGGAGAAAGTGAGAGAGGAGGAGGAAGAGAGAGAGACGGAAGGAGGGAGGAAGGGGAGAGGAGAGAGAGGGAGGGAGGGAGGTAGAGGAGGGAGGTAGGGAGGAGGACAAGGAGGACGGAAAGGAGGAGGGAGGAGGAGGAGGGAGGAGGAGGAGGACGAGGAGGGAGGAGGAAAAAGAAGAGAAAGAGAGAAAAAAAAAAAAAAAAAAGAGAAGGGCAAATCCAAACCCACCGGAACACAGCTTCACGCCCGTCCCCTAGCAAGAACCCCCACCCCCCCGCTCCACCCACCCCACCCCACCACATCCCCAGCAAGAACACACCACCCCTACCCACCCCACCCCAGGGTAAAGATCCCGCGATATGAATGTGCGACGCGTAAATAACCCTTCAGGACGACCTCCCTCCCCGGAAGGATTCTCGACCAGTCCCTCCCCTCCCCCCCTCCTCGCGGCCATTAACGAACAGCTCAGGATCCCGTAGGATACAGGGAAGGATGCTGCCGCGCTGATAGATCTCGGAGGAGAGCAAATCCGCCCCCGAATTATCCCCGAGGAATAATGGCTGTTGGTATCGCACTTATGTTGGTGTTGGTATCGCATTGTTATTGTATCGCATTGTTGGTATGGCATTGTTGGTATGGCACTTATGTTGGTGTTGGTATCGCATTGTTGTTGTATCGCATTGTTGGTATCGCATTGTTGGTATGGCACTCGGCCGGGATCGCGGGAGAAACGAGCTACGGTGCAGAAGGTACGGCTAACAACAGGCATCTTTTTTTTTTACTTTTTACTTTTTCTTTTCCCCTTTCCTTCCGAAATTCGCGAACAAGGAGCATACATAAATAAAGCCAAGAAAGAACACGCGTACGCAGAACCCCAAATACCCATAGAAAAAAAATCTCCAACGCCCTAAATCCGCAAAATAACATCTCCTCGCGGCCTTGCAAAGAATAAAAAATAAATAAAAAATAAAAAGCGGAGCTGCAAATCCGAAAACAAGATGGCGCTGACCGCCTCTCCCGGGAACAGCACGGAAGGCGATCCGGCCTCGAACGCGCTCACAATTCCCGCAGCCTCTCCCAGCCAAATAGGATCCGCTCCGTAGGATCCTGAGCCTTTAAAAATCTCCGCAGGAATGGCACAAAACCGAAAGAAGGAGCGGAGGACAAGAGAAGTGTCCTTGGAGGTTCAAAACGGGACCTGAAGTGGACAGTGTGACGCTCTGACTTCCGACACAAAGCCTGGAGGTCGGCTTTCTTCCTTTGGATGGCGACGCGGAGGGACAAATAAATATCTAAATCTACTCGCATTTCCCTCAGAACGATAAATTAAGTAGCCTTATTACCACTAATAAGGATGTAAATATTTCCTTAATATATTTTTTCTATATTATCATTATCATTATACAGATATTCATGGACTAGTATACGGTCAAACTTCATCTTATCCAATATTTTCCTAAGCCTTCCTGTTTGACGACCTGGCTTACACATATATAAAAAACGGAAATACAATTAAAACTGCAGCTTTTAACACGAAAAGCGAACAAACCGAAGCCGATGTAAGGCCTAAAAAACTAAAAATACACAAAACGACACCACCTCCACACATAAACATTCATCCCTTCATAAACTACAAAAAATAACCATCAATAAACCTCCCTACATTCAGACTTCTCCCTCCTTAAACTACACAAACTTGACCCTCAACATACCCAACATACTTCCCTACATAACGATCTCCCCACCCCCTTAAAAAAATCACAAAACGCATATTTCTCCAATATATTACTGAGAGAGAGAGAGAGAGAGAGAGAGAGAGAGAGAGAGAGAGATAGAGAGAGAGAGAGATAGAGAGATAGAGAGATAGAGAGATAGAGAGAGATAAAGCGAGAGAAAGGGAGAGAGAGAGAGAGAGAGAGAGAGAGAGAGAGAGAGAGGGAGAGAGGGAGAGAGAGAGAGAGATAGAGAGATAGAGAGATAGAGAGATAGAGAGATAGAGAGATAGAGATAGAGAGATAGAGATATAGAGAAAGAGAGAAAGAGAAAGAGAAAGCGAGAGAGAGAAAGAGAGAAAAAGAGAAAGAGAAAGATAGAAAGAGAGAGAGACTAAACAAAATAAAACAAATCAAATAAATACCAAATACCACCAAATAAAACTCCGAAGCAAAATGCACAAACCTTTCAAGAATCGATCGAAGAACAGAAAAAGCGATGATGAAGCGAACGATCTGTAAAAGAGAAAGAAAAAATAAACGATCACGATATGAAAAGGTCATTACGATGCAGTTAATTAGCACAGGCAATTAATATCCTTAATGATTATAACGGTAGAATAACTCTCCAATAAAGACAAGCATGATTAGCATCTCGGGATCAAAGGGGTATTGATACGCGCTGGATGAACAGAGGCAGATGGCAGGGCAGGGAACAAGATGCGTATATGTATAGATAGATAGATAGATAGATAGATAGACAGATAGATAGATAGACAGATAGACAGATATATATATATATATATATATATATATATATATATATATATATTGTCAATAACAATAAAAAAACTAAAAGAATATGAACAACAATATCGATTATAACATAAATAACAACGATAACAGAATCACAAACATAACTATGTCAAAGAAAATATAATAATAATAACAACAACAACAAATAACAATAAAAATCCCAACAAAAAATCCAGGAATAATAAAATAAACCTCGTCCTCCTCTCCCCTTCAACCCCCCCTTTCTGGCCCCCCCTCCCCCAGCACCCCCACCCCCTTTCTCCAACCCTCCCCCATCACCCCCACACCCTTTCTCCAACCCTCCCCCATCACCCCCACCTCTTTATCCAACCCTCCCCCCAATACCCCCACCCCCCACCCCTTCCACCCACCCCCATCACCTCCACCCCCTTTCTCCAACCCTCCCCCCAGCACCCCCACCCCCTTTCTCCAACCCTCCCCAGCACCCCCACCCCCTTTCTCCAACCCTCCCCCCAGCACCCCCACCCTTCCACCCATCCCCAGCACCCCATCCTCCTTCTCCAACCCTCCCCCCAGCACCCCCACCCCCTTTCTCCAACCCTCCCTCCAGCACCCCCACCTCCTTCCTCCAACCCTCCCCTCAGCACCCCCACCCCCTTTCTCCAACCCTCCCCCAGCACCCCCACCCCCACAACCCCCACCCAAATTTCTCCAACCCTCCCCCAGCACCCCCACCCCCCTTCCTCCAACCCTCCCCCCAGCACCCCCACCCCCCACCCCACCCCCACCCCCTCACGCGCCTAGTAAATGCATCACAAACTTTTCGTCGCCAACCCGGCCTCTTAACATGTTAATTTAAGTAGGTTGAAACGCTGCGAGAAATCCATTAAAGACGGTCTTTTTCCCTCCCTCTTTTCTTTCTTTTTTTCTGTTCCTAAATTCTCGCTTTTTTGCTCGTTCGTTTGTTTGTCTCTTTGTTTGCTTGCTTTTTGGTATAAACGTTTTTCTTTTCTTTTTTCTGTTGGTAAATTCCCGCTTTTTTTTTTCTTTTTTTTATAAACGTTTTTGTTTTTCGTTTGCTTTTTGGGATAAACGTTTTTTTCTCATTTTTTCTGTTCGTAAATTCCCGTTTTTTTTTTTTATAAACGTTTTAGTTTTTCGTTTATTGCAATGAGAGTCATCGCAATCACTCTTCCTCCAAATCGCCGCAATAAATACCCGTGCAATGCCATCCGCTTTCTTAAACATTCATCCTGCAATTGCAAACATGCGAATTTCTCCGAGTTCACCATTCCCTGTCCTTTCTCCCCCCCACCCCCCACCCCTATCGATTCTCCCAACCCCCTTATCCTATCCTTTTTATTCCCCTCTCCGAGTTCACCATTCCCTGTCCTTCCTCCCCCCCACCCCCACCCCTATCGATTCTCCCAACCCCCTTATCCTATCCTTTCTTTTTCTATTCCCCCTCCTCCGTTTTATTCTCCTTATACCCTTATCTTTTCCCCTTCCTTCCCTTACTTTCCGCTATCCCCCTTTCCTTTCCCTCATCTCCCTATTCTTATCCCCATCCTTTTTCTTCTCCCTCTCTCCCCTTCCTTCCTTCCCCTATCCTTTTTCTTCTCCCTCTCTCGCCTTCCTTCCTTCCCCTATCCTCTCCCTTTTCCTTCTCCTTCTCCCCTCTTCTCCTCCCTCCCTCCCTCCCCATCCCCCTATTCCCCTCTCTACCCCCTCCCCCTCCTTCACCTAATCCCTTTTCCTCTTCTTTCAAGCCCTCCCTACCTCCCCACCCCCCCCCCCCCCCCCTCGCCCCCAACATCCCCCGGAATAAAATATTACACTTGCAAACAGCCTCCCACCCAAAATTCATTACCTTATTGTATCGCTATTAATCTTGGTGTGTGTGTGCGTGTGTGGGTGTGTTGTTTCCTCCCTCCTCTCCTCTTCTTCCCCTCTTCCCTCTCCCTCTTCCCTCTCCTTTCCCTTCCCTCTTCCTCCCTCCCTTCTTTCCCTCTTCCTCCCTCCCTTCTTCCCTCTCCCTCCCCTCCCCTCTTCCCTCTCCCTCTACCCCCTCTCTTTCCCCTCTCCTCTCCTTCCCTTCTCCTCTCCTTCCCCTCACCTCTCCTCCCTTCCCCTCACCTCTCCCCCTCCCTTCACCTCCCCTCCCCTCCCCTTCCCTCTCCTCCCCTCCCTCCCTCCCCCTCTCCCCCCTTCCCTCACGATCCTCACCATCCTCATATGCCTCGCCAACGTCGTCTATCTTCGGAACAATTAATTACGGAAAGGAGGAAGGGGAATAGGAGAGAGAATGAGAGAAAGACGAACAGAGAGAGAGAGAGAGAGAGAGAGAGAGAGAGAGAGAGAGAGAGAGAGAGAGAGAGAGAGAGAGAGAGAGAGAGGGAGGGAGGGGAGAGAGGGAGGAGAGGGGAAGGAGATAGAGGGAGGGAAAGAGAGAGGGAGAGAGAGAAAAAGAGAGAACGAACGAAAAAAAGGAGATGGGAAGGCAAAATCGAAGATGATTATCTAGAGAAGAAGAAAGAGGAAAAAAAAGAAAAAAAAGGAACGAGAGAGGAAGAGAGAAGACGACAACGAAAAAAGGGGGTGGGAGGGAGGCGGAGGATACGTAAAAAAAGGGGAGGGAGGGAGAGAGGAAGAAGGTGCAAAAAGGAGGAGAAAGAGGAGGAAGGAGAAAGTAGAAAAAGGAGGAGGAAGGAGGTGCAAAAAGTAGGAGGAGGAGGAGGGAGAAAGTAGAAAAAGGAGGAGGAAGAATGAGAAAGTAGAAAAAGGAGGAGGAGGAACAAGACAGTAGAAAAAGGAGGATAAGGAAGAAAGTAGAAAAATGAGGAGGAAGGAGGAGAAGGAGGAGGCAATTGTGGGGCAACAGCTGCTTGATAAAAGGGACGGCTAGATAGACAAGGGAATCGAGTTAATTGAGTGGCGGCCGAAGCGAGACTAAAAATAAATGGAATTTCACCCAAAATAATACTGGAACAAAAAAAAAAAAATACAAAAAAACATACTGCTACTGGTACAAAAATAAAAATATACGAAAAATGAATTAATACTAGAACAAAAATAAAAATATACAAAAAACAAACTAATACTAGTACAAAAATAAAAATATACAAAAAAACATACTAATATTGGAAAAAATATATATCCAAAAAACAAACTAATACTGGTACAAAAACAAAAAATATATATAAATAGATATATCAGCTGCCCCGGCCATAGGGTCATCATTCCCGATTAATTAATCACCCCGGAAAACATATGCATAATTAACAATAACCATTTCATCACATCCGATTGCCAAAATTAATCAAAAACACAAACCCCTCACAAATTAAGAGAACACCGGCCGAATAAAAACAACAATAAACAATAACAACAAAGACATATTCTATTTAAAAATCACAATTCCATCCCTCCCGATATCAGGAGAGACAAAAAAAGAAAGAAAGAAGAAGAAAAGAAAAACAATCATAACTCCACCCCTCTCGATATCAAGAGACATCTAAAAAAAATTCTATCCCTCCTGATATCCAAAGAGACAAAAAAAAAACATAATTCTCCCCCTACCGATACCCAAACACATCGAAAAAAAATCATATTCAACCCCTCCCGATATATAAAAAATAAATAAATAAATAAAAAATAAACGAATAAATAAATAAAATCATAAATACATCCCTGCCGATATCAAAAGAGACAATACAATACAAAAAAACAAAACAAATCAAAACATAAATCCATCCTCCCGATACCAAAACACATCTAAAAAAAAAAAGAAAAAAATCCCTAAATCCCTCCCTCCCGATACCAAAACACACACAAAAAAAAAGAAAATAAATCCTTAATTCCATCCTCTCGATATCAAAACAAATCTAAAAAAAAGAGAAAAAAATCCCTAATTCCATCCTTCCCGATACCAAAACACATAAAAAAATCCCTAAATCCCTCCCTCCCGATACCAAAACACATCTTAAAAAAGAAACAAAAATCCCTAATTCCACCCCTTCCGACACCAAAAACAAAAAAAAAAAAAAAGAAAAAAAATCCTTAATTCCATCCTTCCCGATGCCAAAACACATCTAAAAAAAGAAAAAAAAAAATCCCTCATCCCCCCCCCCTTCCGACAGCCTCTCCGAGATCGCTCCTCCCATCCCGAGGCTGACGAGGAAGTGTCCTTCAATCTCCCGCCTCGGAGATCACTTCCATCGCCGCTCTGACAGCCTCGCGAAGTCCCCCCTTAAATTGGGCGGGAAAATGAACAGGATCTCGCGATGGCGCTTCTTTGCTCGTCGTTTGGAGCTTTTTTTTTCTTTTCTTTTGGTTCCTCCTTTTTTTATCGAGTTTTGGAGAATGATGAATATTCCACCCCTTCCGATACCAAAACACACCTAAAAAAGAAAGAAAAAAAAAATCCCTAATCCCCCCCCCCTTCCGACAGCCTCTCCGAGATCGCTCCTCCCATCCCGAGGCTGACGAGGAAGTGTCCTTCAATCTCCCGCCTCGGAGATCACTTCCATCGCCGCTCTGACAGCCTCGCGAAGTCCCCCCTTAAATTGGGCGGGAAAACGAACACGATCTCGCGATGGCGCTTCTTTGCTCGTCGTTTGGAGCTTCTTTTTCTTTTCTTTTCTTTTCTTTTGGTTCCTCCTTTTTTATCGAGTTTTGGAGAATGATGAATATTCCACCCCTTCCGATACCAAAACACATCTAAAAAAAAGAAAAAATAATCCTTAATTCCATCCTTCCCGATACCAAAACACACGAAAAAAAAGAAAAACAATCCTTAATTCCATCCTTCCCGATACCAAAACACATAAAAGTATAAAAAAATCCCTATTTCCATCCTTCCCGATACCAAAAACACATCCAAAAAAAAAGAAAAAAAAATCCCTAATTCCACCCCTTCCGATACCAAAACGCATAAAAAAAAACAGAAAAAAATCCCTAATTCCATCCTTCCCGATACCTAAACACACCTAAAAAAAAAGAAAAATAGAGAAAAAAATCCCTAACCCCCCCCCCTTCCGACAGCCTCTCCAAGATCGCTCCTCCCATCCCGAGGCTGACGAGGAAGTGTCCTTCAATCCCCCGCCTCGGAGATCACTTCCATCGCCGCTCTGACAGCCTCGCGAAGTCCCCCTTAAATTGGGCGGGAAAACGAACACGATCTCGCGATGGCGCTTCTTTGCTCGTCGTCTGGAGTTTTTTTCTTTTCTTTTCTTTTGGTTCCTCCTTTGTTTTATCGAGTTTTGGAGAATGATGAATATTCCACCCCTTCCGATACCAAAACACATCTAAAAAAAAGAGAAAAAAATCCCTCCCTCCCGATACCAAAACACATCCAAAAAAAGAAAAAATCCCTAATTCCATCCTTCCCGATACCAAAACACATCCAAAAAAAATCCTTAATTCCATCCTCCCGATACCAAAACACATCCAAAAAAAATCCTTAATTCCATCCTTCCCGATACCAAAACACATCCAAAAAAAATCCTTAATTCCATCCTTCCCGATACCAAAACACATCCAAAAAAAGAGAAAAAAATCCCTAAATCCATCCTTCCCGATACAAAAACACACCTAAAAAAAAAAAATCCTTAATTCCATCCTTCCCGATACAAAAACACACCTAAAAAAAAAAGAAAAAAAATCCTAATTCCATCCTTCCCGATACCAAAACACATAAAAAAAGAGAAAAAAATCCTAATTCCATCCTTCCCGATACCAAAACACATTTATAAAAAAAAAACTAATTCCACCCCTTCCGATACCAAAACACACCAAAACAAATCCCTAATTCCATCCTTCCCGATACGAAAACACACCTAAAAAAAAGAAAAAAAAAAAAAGAAAAAAAAATCCCTAATCCCCCCCCCCTTCCGACAGCCTCTCCGAGATCGCTCCTCCCATCCCGAGGCTGACGAGGAAGTGTCCTTCAATCCCCCGCCTCGGAGATCACATCCATCGCCGCTCTGACAGCCTCGCGAAGTCCCCCCTTAAATTGGGCGGGAAAACGAACACGATCTCGCGATGGCGCTTCTTTCCTCGTCGGTTGGAGTTTTTTTTTTCTTTTCTTTTCTTTTCTTTTCTTTTGGTTCCTCCTTTTTTTATCGAGTTTTGGAGAATGATGAATATTCCACCCCTTCCGATACCAAAACACATCTAAAAAAAAGAGAGAGAAAAAAATCCCTAATTCCATCCTTCCCGATACCAAAACCCATCTAAAAAAAAAAAAAAAAAAAAAAAAAATCCTTAATTCCATCCTTCCCGATACCAAAACACATCAAAAAAAAGAAAAAAAATCCTTAATTCCATCCTTCCCCATACCAAAACACATCCAAAAAAAAATCCTTAATTCCATCCTTCCCGATACCAAAACACATCTAAAAAAAAAAAAAAAAAAAAAAAAAAAATCCCTAATCCCCCCCCCCTTCCGACAGCCTCTCCGAGACCGCTCCTCCCATCCCGAGGCTGACGAGGAAGTGTCCTTCAATCTCCCGCCTCGGAGATCACTTCCATCGCCGCTCTGACAGCCTCGCGAAGTCCCCCCTTAAATTGGGCGGGAAAACGAACACGATCTCGCGATGGCGCTTCTTTGCTCGTCGTTTGGAGCTTTTTTTTCTTTCTTTTCTTTCTTTCTTTTCTTTTGGTTCCTCCTTTTTTATCGAGTTTTGGAGAATGATGAATATTCCACCCCTTCCGATACCAAAATCACATCCAAAAAAAAAGAGAAAAAAAAAAATCCTTAATTCCATCCTTCCCGATACCAAAACACACGAAAAAAAAGAAAAACAATCCTTAATTCCATCCTTCCCGATACCAAAACACATAAAAAAGAGAAAAAAATCCTAAATTCCATCCTTCCCGATACCAAAACACATCCAAAAAAAAGAAACAAAAATCCATAATTCCATCCTCCCGATACCAAAACACATCCAAAAAAAACAAGAAAAAAAAAATCCTTAATTCCATCCTTCCCGATACAAAAACACACCTAAAAAAAAATAAAAATAAAAAAGAGAAAAAAATTCCTAATTCCATCCTTCCCGATACCAAAACATCCAAAAAAAAGAAAAAAAATCCTTAATTCCATCCTTCCCGATACCAAAACCCATCTAAAAAAAAGAAAAAAAATTCCAAATTCCATCCTTCCCGATACCAAAACACATCTAAAAAAAAAGAGAAAAAAATCCCTAATTCCATCCTTCCCGATACCAAAACACATCCAAAAAAAGAAAAAAATCCTTAATTCCATCCTTCCCGATACCAAAACACATCTAAAAAAAAATAAAAATAAAAAAGAGAAAAAAATTGCTAATTCCATCCTTCCCGATACCAAAACATCCAAAAAAAAGAAAAAAAATCCTTAATTCCATCCTTCCCGATACCAAAACATCCAAAAAAAAGAAAAAAAATCCTTAATTCCATCCTTCCCGATACCAAAACCCATCTAAAAAAAAGAAAAAAATTCCAAATTCCATCCTTCCCGATACCAAAACACATCCAAAAAAAAGAGAAAAAAAATCCATAATTCCATCCTCCCGATACCAAAACACATCCAAAAAAAAAGAAAAAAAATCCTTAATTCCATCCTTCCCGATACCAAAACACATCTAAAAAAAAATAAAAATAAAAAAGAGAAAAAAATTCCTAATTCCATCCTTCCCGATACCAAAACATCCAAAAAAAAGAAAAAAAATCCTTAATTCCATCCTTCCCGATACCAAAACCCATCTAAAAAAAAGAAAAAAAATTCCAAATTCCATCCTTCCCGATACCAAAACACATCTAAAAAAAAAGAGAAAAAAAATCCCTAATTCCATCCTTCCCGATACCAAAACACATCCAAAAAAAAAGAAAAAAAATCCTTAATTCCATCCTTCCCGATACCAAAACACATCTAAAAAAAAATAAAAATAAAAAAGAGAAAAAAATTCCTAATTCCATCCTTCCCGATACCAAAACATCCAAAAAAAGAAAGAAAAAAATCGCTTAATTCCATCCTTCCCGATACCAAAACCCATCTAAAAAAAAGAAAAAAATTCCTAAATTCCATCCTTCCCGATACCAAAACACATCTAAAAAAAAAGAGAAAAAAAAATCCCTAATTCCATCCTTCCCGATACCAAAACACATCCAAAAAAAAAGAAAAAAATCCTTAATTCCATCCTTCCCGATACCAAAACACATCTAAAAAAATAAAAATAAAAAAGAGAAAAAAATTCCTAATTCCATCCTTCCCGATACCAAAACATCCAAAAAAAAGAAAAAAAATCCTCAATTCCATCCTTCGCGATACCAAAACCCTTTTATAAAAAAGAAAAAAATCCTTAATTTCATTCTTCACGGAACCAAAACACACCTAAAAAAAATAAAAAAAAAATCCTTAATTCCATCCTTCCCGATACCAAAACACACCTAAAAAAAAAGAAAAAAAAAAATCCCTAATTCCCCCCCCCCCCCCTTCCGACAGCCTCTCCGAGACCGCTCCTCCCATCCCGAGGCTGACGAGGAAGTGTCCTTCAATCTCCCGCCTCGGAGATCACTTCCATCGCCGCTCTGACAGCCTCGCGAAGTCCCCCCTTAAATTGGGCGGGAAAACGAACACGATCTCGCGATGGCGCTTCTTTGCTCGTCGTTTGGAGTTTTTTTTCTTTTTTCTTTTCTTTTCTTTTAGTTCCTCCTTTTTTTATCGAGTTTTGGAGAATGATGAATATTCCACCCCTTCCGATACCAAAACACATCTAAAAAAAAGAAAAGAAAAACCTAAATCCCTCCCTCCCGATACCAAAACATAAAAAAAGAGAAAAAAATCCAATTCCATCCTTCCCAATACCAAAACACACCTAAAAAAAAAAAAAAAAAAAAAAAAAAAATCCCTTATCCCCCCCTCAGACAGCATCTTGGAGATCGCTCCTCCCATCCCGAGGCTGACGAGGAAGTGTCCTTCAATCTCCCGCCTCGGAGATCACTTCCATCGCCGCTCTGACAGCCTCGCGAAGTCCCCCTTAAATTGGGCGGGAAAACGAACACGATCTCGCGATGGCGCTTCTTTGCTCGTCGTTTGGAGCTTTTTTTTCTTTTCTTTTCTTTTTTCTTTTGGTTCTTCCTCTTTTTATCGAGTTTTGGAGAATGATGAATATTCCACCCCTTCAGATACCAAAACATAAAAAAAAAATCCCTAATTCCATCCTTCCCGATACCAAAACATCTAAAAAACAAGAGAAAAAAATCCCTAATTCCATCCTTCCCGATAAAAAAACACATCTGAAAAAAAAGAAAAAATCCCTAATTCCATCCTCCCGATACCAAAACACATCCAAAAAAATAAGAAAAAAAATCCCTAATTCCATCCTTTCCGATACCAAAACACACCTAAAAAAAAAGAAAAAAAAAATCCCTAACCCCCCCCCTTCCGACAGCCTCTCCGAGACCGCTCCTCCCATCCCGAGGCTGACGAGGAAGTGTCCTTCAATCTCCCGCCTCGGAGATCACTTCCATCGCCGCTCTGACAGCCTCGCGAAGTCCCCCCTTAAATTGGGCGGGAAAACGAACACGATCTCGCGATGGCGCTTCTTTGCTCGTCGTTTGGAGGGTTTTTCTTTTCTTTTCTTTTCTTTTCTTTTGGTTCCTCCTTTTTATCGATTTTTGGAGAATGATGAAGAATTGCTTAGTGTTCTGTTTGTTTGTTTGGTTGGTTGGCGCTTCTTAGTCGTCGTTAGGAGGGCCTTTCGATAGATTCTTTTCTTTTTTTTTACGAATTTTGAGGAATAGAGGAAAAAATGTTTGGTTTTCTGTTGGATATGTTTGTTTGATTGCTTATTTCTTTCTTTGTTTCTTGGAATAGCGCTTCTTTAATCGTTAGGAGGCCGTTTCAATAGATTTTTTCTTCTATTTTTTTACGAATTTTGAGGAATAGAGGAAATATTTTTCTATTAGACATGTTTGTTTGTTTCTTTGTTTGTTTGACTGGCGCTTCTTACACGCCACTAGGAGTTGCCTTTCGGTGTCCGTTTTCTTTTCTTTTTCTTCTTCCTTTTTACGAATATTGAATAAGAGAGAATTTCTTAGTGTTCTGTTTGTCTGTTTGTTTGAATGGCGCTTCTTAGTCGTCGTTAGGAGGCCCTTTCAATAGATCTTTAAAAATCTTTTTCTATTTCTTACTTTTTACGAATTTTGGAGAATAAAAAATAATCGCTTGGTGTTCGATTGGTTATGTTTGTTTGTTTATTTGTTTGTTTGAATGGCGCTTCTTACTTGTCGTTGGGAGGCCTTTTCAGAACCCCCCTCCCCATATCATCCCCCCATTCCTCCCCTCCCCTTCCCATATCACCCCCTCCCCCATTCCTCCCCTCCCCTCCTCCCCCAGTAATCTTCACAGCCACCCAATCGAACCCCCTCCCCACATCACCTCCCTTCCCCCCTCCCCACATCATCCCCCTTCCTCCGCCCTCCCTTCCCCCCCTCCCCACATCACCTCCCTTCCCCCCCCTCCCGAAATCACCTCCCTTCCCCCCCTCCCCAAATCACCTCCCTTTCCCCCCCTCCCCACATCACCTCCCTTCCCCCCCTTCCCACATCACCTCCCTTCCCCCCCCCTCCCGAAATCACCTCCCTTCCCCCCCCCTCCCCACATCACCCCCCCTTCTTCCTCAAACTCCCCCACCCCCCCTCCCATGAAAATCGAATCGGCGCCGTCAGCACGCCCATCGTCGTAACCCTTTCCCTCTCCTCCTGACACACGCGAAATAAAATCCGAAGGAAGCTCCTCTGGCGCCGCTGCTTATCGTTTGTAGCCTTCCTCTTATCTCTCTCCCTTTCTCCTCCTATTCTTCCTTCTTCTTCTTTTCATTCTTCTTCATCTTCCACACTCCTCCCCCTCCTTCTTATTCTCCTTCTCTTTCTCTTCCTCCTCCTCATCTATCTTTTCCTCCTTTTCCTATCCTGCCTGCACCATCCCCCGGCTATCTCAGTTCTTACTACTTCCTCTCTCCTCCTCCTCCTCCTCCTCTTCTCTCGCTCTCTCATTCCCTCCTTCCCCAATCCTTCATTTCCATCCCCACCAACATCACTTTTTTCCCCTTCTCCCCATGTTCTCAATCCACCCTTCACCCTTCACCCTCCCTTCCTTTTACTCTCTTCCCCTCCTCCTACTTTCTTGTCCTCCCTCCTATTCACTCCGCTCCATCCAGATCTGAAGATCATTTCCTCCTTCCCTCCCTCCCTAACCCTCCTCCTCCTTCCTCCCTTTCCCATCTCTTCCTCTCTTCTCTTCTTCCCACCTCTTCCTACCTCCTCTTCCTATCTCCTCCTCTTCCCCTCTCCCACCTCCTCTTCCAATATCCCCCCCCTGCCTCCTTTTCCCACCTCCTTCCTCCTCCCATCCACCCTTTCCAACCTCCTCCCCAACATCCCCTAAAAGAATCCACTCCACTTCCTCCCCCCCCCTTCCCTCCATCGAGGTCAAAGGAGCCAACGCAGGTCAAGGGTCAACTTGGCGCTCCATGACAAACACGTCGACTCCACGCCAGCGCTCTCGGCCGCGTCCCAATCCCTGCGCGCAATCCAACGTCGACGTCCTCTCGCCCGGGCCAAGGAGGAGGATTTCGGGTGGTTGGATAAAGCCAAGGTCACACGCGTCTCCTAATTCTGGATGAGGTTGTGTTATTATTATTTGTTGTTGTTTAGGTCACACTCGTCACCTAATTCTGGCTGAGGTTGTGTTATTATTATTTGTTGTTGTTGTTCTGTTTCGTTTTGTTTGCGCGAGTGTGAGTGTTCGGTAAGGTAATCGTCTCCTAAATCTGGATTAGGTTATTTTTCTGGTTATGTTTCGTTTTGTTTACGTAAGTGTTGGGTAAGGTAAGCTAAGGTTGGGCTGGGTTAGTTTTGGATTAGGGTAGGACCTGAGGAAATTAGGAGGACGCTCTAAACACTGGTCTCATTAAGCATAAGTTAGGGTCACACTAGTCTTCTTTGACCTGCGATCACGAGACAGCCTCGCCGAAGTCTGGCCAGATACAGTTTTTGGTTGGCCAGCTGACCTGACTTCGGCGAGGCTGTCTAGGAATCCCACGACAGAAGACTAGTGTGACCCTAGCTTAAGCTCAGTTTTCCTTCCTATTCTCCACATGCCCTACCCTAATGAAAATATAACCTAACCCAACCTTAGCTTACCTTACCCAACACTCACACGCAAACAAAACAGAACAAAAATATATCACAACCCAGCCAAGAATTAGAATCTAACCTCACCGTACCACTTTCCCTTTCCTCCCCTCCCCTCCCCTCCCCTCCCCTTCCCTCCCCTTCCCTTCCCCTCCCCTCTTCTCCCCTCCCCTTCCCTTACCTCATTCTACCCAACCCCAACCCTACACCCTACCCAAAACCAGACGAACACCATACCCGAGTGTTTACATCTCAAAAGCACGAATTAACACAGGTTATCCCCGCCCTCGCCCTGTTCCTGCCCGGTCTATCATGCATAAATCAAATCGCAAC
Source organism: Penaeus vannamei (assembly GCF_042767895.1). Lineage (NCBI taxonomy): Eukaryota > Metazoa > Arthropoda > Malacostraca > Decapoda > Penaeidae > Penaeus > Penaeus vannamei. Next base: position 20,862,396 of record NC_091582.1, on the reverse strand, counting down.
TTGCACGTATGTTAATCGATTGCGTATATGTTTTATGATGCAGAGTCCTTGTTATCGGTTTAATAATTCAACGAGCAATATAAAGAGAGAGAGGGAAAGAGGAGAAGGAAAGGGAGGAGGAGGAGGAGGAGGAAAACGAGCACGGAGAGGAAGAGGAGGTGGAAGCGGAGAAAGAGGAGGAGGAGAAGGAAAATGAGGAGGTGGAGGAGGAAGAGGAGGTAGAGGGGGAGGGGAAGGGGAGGAGGAGGAGGAGGAGGAAAGGAGAAGAAGAAAAAGGAAAAAAAAGGAAAGAGATGAAGAAATGGGAGAGAGAAAGGAAGGAGGGCAACTTGAAAGAATGAGATTGAACACACAGAGAAGACAAACAGCCAAAGTTCAAAAAAGAGGAAATTTCAAAAAGCGACCAAAAAAAAAACAAAAAAACGGAAGCCCACAAACGGAAAGCCAAACATCACAAAAATACCGTTTCAGCATTTCGCTCCCCTCCTCCCTCCCTCCTCCCCCCTCCTTCATCCCTTCCTCCTCCCTCCTACCTGCATGGGGGGCGATGGAAGGGGAAAGGGAGAGAAGGAGGGAGGAATGGAGGAAATAGCAAAGGAGAGAGACGGGAGGGAGGGAGGGAGAGAGGTAGCAAAGGAGGGAGGGAGGGAGCAAAGGAGGAAGGGAGGGAGAGAGGTAGCAAAGGAGGGAGAGAGGGAGGGAGGAAGGAAGGTAGCAAAGGAAGAAGGGAGGAATGGAGAAAGGAGGTAGCAGGGGAGGAGAGAGAGGGGGAGACTGAGCAATATGATGGAAACCACAGGATAGAAAAGGAAAGGTGAGAGAGAAAGAGCAAAGTAAGAAAAAAATACTAAAAAATAGCACAGGTAAGCAACCAGGAAAAGGAGCGAGGGAGCGAAAGAGAAGGAAGAGGAAGGTAAAGAGAGAAAAGGAGAGAGACCAGGAAAAGGCGAAGGGCGGTAAGGGGGACGGAGGCAGGGTGGAAGACCGGGAATACCCTACACCCGGTAATACATCATTGTCAAAATCATAATAAAAACCAATCACATGCAGTGTCCGCCAATTACTCACAGCAAAGCACCTAGCGAGGCCAGGGGCAGCTTCCATTAATTCGCGACCAACCGAAATATTATCAATTTACGATTTATATTCTATAACAACACCCGAGAGCGATTCGCAAGCACGGGCACGCCGCGCCGTGGTATTTATTTATTTATATTTATTTATTTATTTATTATTTACTTATTTATTTATTTATTATTTATTTATTATTGATTTGTATATTATTATTTATGTTTTTTATTATTATTTTATTTATTTATTATTTATGTTTAAAATATTATTTTATGCATGTATATATATATTTATGATGATAAAGGCAAGAAGAGGGAGAATATATATAGGAGAGAGAAGGTTATTGTTATTGTTATTGTTACATATATATATATATATATATATATATATATATATATATATATATATATATATATATATATATATATATATATATATATATATATATAGAGACAGACAGACAGAGAGACAGACAGAGAGAGCACGAAAGAGAGAAAGAGCGGCGGAGGGGCATAAGGGCGAAATACGATTTCATAATTCCATTTACAAAAGGGTCTTCACTGATTTAATCTTTGTTGGCACCATTTTATATTCGAGTTGTGTTATGCTGACAATTGCTATAAAGTCACGAATTTTAATGTTCCGAAGTCCAGCCTCAGATGTTGTCATATAGGATATGTTTTATTGTACACTCTTTAAATAAAACGCCAATTGGTAAGTCATCGTACAACGGAAAAAATACATATATATATACATACATATGACTTTGAGGTTTATAAATGGAGCGAGAAAGATGAATATACATAAAATAGTTACAGTGAAACTTAACATTAGTATTAGTAGCATCATGATTATATTTACCGTTATCACTGTTCTATCATTATCATTATTGTTACCATTATCATCATTATGGTCTTCATCATCATCAGTATTCTGTTATCATCATCATCACTATCATTAGCGGCAACAGTATCTATTAATACACATACGTTCATAAAGAAATAAATAATATATTACACACACACACACACACACACACACACACACACACACACACACACACACACACACACACACACACAACCCACACACACACACACAACCCACACACACACACAACCCACACACACACACACACACAACCCACACACACACACATCCCAATACACACACACAACCCACACACACACACACAACCCACACACACACACAACCCACACACACCCCACCCCCACATCCATATAAACACAAACAAACACACAACCACACATCTCTTTTAATCAAGACCCGCCGACGAAACTACCTACAAGAGATGGGAAGAAACCCCAAAAAAGAAAAAAAAAAACAATAAGCAGCACCTTGTCGCGGTTGCCAGAGGCTTCAATAAATCACGAGGCCGCGATTGACACCCACAAAGCGCCGTTTTTCAGGCGGTTGCGTCATCTAATTTCCTTTCCCAAATAGGAAGGAAAATGAAATATATGGAGAAGGACAACGAAGAGAACAAGAGGAAGAGAGAATAATAGTAATAGCAATAATGATGATAATAATAATGATAATAATGATGATGATAATAATAATATTTATAATAATAATAATAATAATAATAATAATAATAATAATAATAATAATAATAATAACAATAATAACAATAATAATAATAATAACGACAAAAATTTTAATTACAACAGCAACCACAAATATCCACAAAAATATAGAATATGAAACCAACAAAAACAGGTGAATAGTCCAAAAAATAATGCATCTCCCCCCTCTCCCCCTCCCCCCTCCACTTTTCCTTTTCCCTCCTTTTCCCTTCCTTCCTATTTCTTCCCTCTTTTCTCCCTAATCCCCTTTTTTCTTAAGTAAAAAAAGTTTTTCTTCCCTTTTCCCTTGCTATCCCTTCCACACGAACCACCACTTGAAAACCAAAATCCCGTAGGCCTATCAATAAAACGGCCAGACGCCACCACTCGTGTCACGGCCAGCGAGGGGAGAGGAGGGGAGAGGAGGGCAGAGGAGGGGAGAGGAGGGGAGGGAGGGAGGGAGGAAAGGAAGGAGGAAGGGAGAGGAAAGGAGGGAGGAAAGGAGGGAGGAAGAGAGGGAGGGAAGGAGGGAGGGAGGAAGAGATGGGTGGATGGAGGGAGAGGAGAGAAGAGAAAAAAGAGAAATGAAGAGAAGAGAAGTGAAGAGAAGAAAAAGAGAACAAAACAGAAAAGGAGACAGATAAGAGATAAAAAAAGAAAGGAGAAGAGGTTGAATAAAAAGAGTGAAATGGGAGAAGACACATGAAAAATATCTTAAAAAGGGAATACTACTAATAAAAAAACTGTTAAAGTGAAAAGTAGAAATAAATAAAGAAAAAAATATAAAAAACGAAACAAAACGGAAAGATGAGAAAAAAGAGGTAGAAACTGAAAATAAAACTAGACGAGAAATGAAAAAAAAAACAAAGAAAGGAAAACAAAATAAGAAACAATCAGAATAAGAAAGAGAAACAAAAGAAATAAAAGAGAAAAACGAAAGACAAACAAATAGAAACCGACATCAAAGCAAAATACCCAAGAAACAAACACAGAAAAAGGGAGAGAGAGAGAAAAAAAAAACAGAACCTCAAGAAACGAAAAGAGAAGAAGAGAAAGAGAAAACGACAGAACACGAACCACACGCCCACCCAACCGCCCAAGTACCCGCCCGCACGCCCGCACGCCCGCACGCCCTCCCGCCCCGCGCCCCTCTCCCGGAACCAGCGGAAGCGACCGTAAATTCTCCGACGTGGATTTACGAGCGGGTTTCCATGACAACCGCTATTACGTCATGGACACCGCAGTCCGTCCGTCCGCGCTTTTCATATCGCCGAGAGGCCTTCGGGAGCGGTCATACGCGGATCTGGGCGGGAGCGGCGGCGGCGGAGGGTGGGGTGGGTGGGAGTGGTGGGGGATGGGCGGGAGCAGGGGTGGGTGGAGGTGGGGGATGGTGGAGGTGGGGGATGGGGGGAGCAAAGCGGCGGAGGGTGGGGTGGGGGTGGGTGGAAGCGGTGGGATGATGGTCATGGAGGGTGGGGGTGAGGGGAGAGCGGCCATTGCAGAGCTTATCACGTTCTTATCGCTATTTAATTCTTCTTATCATCATTACCGTTATCATTGTCATTATTACGTGTACTGCTATTACTTTAAGTATTTAAGAAAAGTCATAATAAAAATAAAATCATCATATGCACCATCATCATTAAGTAGCAACGCAAATAATAATATCAGCAATGTGATCATATTAATATCAAGAACAATAATAAATAAATAAGTAAAGAATGAATAAATAAATAAATAAATAAATAAATAAATAAATAAATAATAAATATATATACCGGTTGCTGCTATGCGGATGATGATGTCAATTAGTGAACGGCTACAATGTTATCAAAAAGAAATCAACAAAAACAATAACACAAAACTTCAAAACAAATTCGAAAACCCAAACATTCCCCACGCCCCCTCCTACCCCCCCCCCCCACCGCCCTCCACGCCCCCGAGCCTCAAACGTTTTAAAACAAACGTCGTTGCGAGATCCGATACCCTCTCTTTTCCTTTTTTCTTTAATTTAATTTAGTTTTTTATTGCTTCTGCGTAAGATTTAAAAAAGCGTTTTATGCCGATCTCTTTTCTTTTTTTGCTCCCGTCCTGTTTTCCATCTTAAAAAAGGGAAAAAAAGGATTTTTTGTTTTTTCTTTTTTTCCTTTTCTGAACATCTTGCTTGTTTTTCTCTCATTTACTTGTATTGTTTCTTTTCTTTTTCTATCGTCTGTGTCCGTCTCTCCTTCATCGGTTCTCTTTTTAAAAGATCAAAAAAGAGTTCTTCTAAGAAATATTCAAATCTTTCCCACCTCCTCTTCCTTCTTTTCTATTCTTAGTCCCCCGCCTCATCATTCTCCGTTTCCTTTCCTTCCAACGATCCAACATCTTTCTTCAATTCTTCCCCTCCCCAGATAAACGTGCCCTGACATGCTGACGCCCCCGGCGAACATGTTCAGGTGCGTTGAGAGAGAGGAGTGGAGGGAGGAAGGTTTCTGTTCATTTTCGATTTTTCCACTCCCACCCACTTCCACCAAAATCTCTTATCTTCCACCCTCCTCTTCCTCCTAACTCCTCACCCACATCCTCTTTCTCTTCTGTGAACTGTTTATTTATTTCTATCCTCTCGACTTTTCTTTTCTGACGATTACTTTTTCCTTCCTTCTTCGACTTATATCGACATCTTTCTTTCTTTCTTTCTTTTCCTAGACATTTTTCCACTTTCGATTTCTTCATCGACCTGCTTTCCATCGCACTTTTCTCGACATCTTTTCTTCGACTTCTTGCTGCTTGACAAAGACTTTCGACGACCTTTCTTTCTTCCAACCTCCACCCATACCACTTTTCCTTTTCCTTCCTAACCCTCCTGACCGAGCCAATCTCCCATCCTCCTCCTCCCACATTCCTCCTCCTCCTCCTCCCCCCGACGAGCGTGCTGGAAGGCCGCGTCGAAAAAAAGTTCGGCGGGGGGATGCGGATTGGGCGCGAAGGCAGCCAGGCATTCGGGCGGGAGGCAATTTGTCGCGCCATTTGCTTATGCCGCCTTTTCATTCACTTTCTCTCTCTCTCTCTCTCTCTCTACTCTCTTCCGCGTTATCATTCACTTCTCGCTCTCTCTCTCTCTCTCTCTCTCTCTCTCTCCCTCTCTCTGCGTCTCTTTCTGTCTCTCTCCTCTTACTCTCTCTTACTCTCTCTCTTACTCTCTCTTACCTCATTCCTCTCTGGTCTCTCTGGTCTCTCTCTCCTCTCTGTGTCCTCTCTGGGCTTCTCTCTGGGTCTCTCTCTCTCTGGCCCTCTGGGTCTCTCTCTCTGGCCCTCTCTGGTCTCTCTCTGGGTCTCTCTCTCTACTACTCTCTCTCTACTACTCTCTCTACTACTCTCTCTACTACTCTCTCTCTCTACTACTCCCTCCTCACTACTCTCTCTACTACTCTCTCTCTATTACTCTCTCTCTCACTTCCTCTCTATTACTCTCTCTCTATTTCTCTATTTCTCTATTACTCTCTCTCTCTATTACTCTCTCTATTACTCTCTCTCTATTACTCTCTCTCGCTCTTACTCTCTCTCTCGCTCTACTCTCTCTCTCTCTCTCTCTCTCTCTCTCTCTCTCTCTCTCTCTCTCTCTCTCTCTTCTATTTCTAAAACGAAAAATAAAAAACAAGAATATAAAAGAACAAAAACAAAACAAGGAAAAACAAACAAAAAACAAAAAGAACCAACAAAAACGAAAAAAAAGAAAAGAAACAAGAACAAACTAAACCGAAGGAATACTCAAATATATAAAACAAAGAACAACACAAGAAAAGAACGAACAAAAAACGCAAATAAAGAACTAGCAAAATCAAGGAAACAAAAACCAATGAACAAAAAACGAAAACCAAAGAACAAGCAAAACCAAAGAACAAAAACAAATAATAAAGAACAAGCAAAAAAACGATCAAGAAAAACACACACACAAAGAACAAAAACAAAAAATCAAGACCAAGCAAAAACAGAAAAAGAGAAAGTAAAACCAAAAACCAAAGAAGCAAAAACAAAACCAAAAAAAACAAAGAACAAACAAAAACGAAAAATAAAGATCAAACAAAAACAAAAAGCAAATAACTAAATGAAAAATAAAGAAACAAAAACAAAGAGAAAATTACAAAATGAAAAATAAACACCAAACATAACCCAAAACCAAAGACCAAACAAAAACCCAAAAGCAAAGAACAAGCGAAACAAAGAAACCGCCCACCTCGCCCACCAATGCAGTGCCGGAAGCCCACCTCGCTCGGCAATAAACATCGATCAGATAATGTCAGCCATAAAGCATTAAGGGGGAAAGAAGAAAGGGGGAAGAGAGAGAGAGAAGAGGGAGGGGGGAGAGAGAGGGAGGGGAGAGAGAGAGGGAGGGGGGAGAGAGAGGGAGGGGGAGAGAGATGGGGAGGGAGGGGGATAGAGAGATAGATGGGGAGGGAGGGAGGGAGGGAGGGAGGGAGACAGAGAGATAGATGGGGAGGGAGGGAGAGAGAGAGAAAGAATGGGGGAGGACAAAGATTAACTACTTTTCTTCCTCTTTTTCTCCGTCTACCACTCTCTATCCATCCCTCGTTCTCGTTCTCTCGTTCTTTCTCTCCCTCTCCATCTCCCTCTTCCTCTATCCCTCCCTCACCTCCTCTACGATTTTTTTGCGAGCCTTTTTCTCCCTTCCTCTCTCCTCCACATTCCCTCCTCCTCTCTCCTCTCTCCCACTCTCTTTCTCACAAATGTTCATAAACTGATCCAAATTTTATATTCTGAGGAAAAATCGGCCAACATAACTTCTCGATGGAGAGGCAGGGGTAGGTGCAGGGGAGGATATAGGTAGGGGGAGAGGTGCGTTCGCAAACAGAAACGTAATAAATGTATACGCCCACAGCGAACGCACTAACTCCCTGTCCGTCTTTCGTTTTTTCCTCCATTTCTATTTCTTTTTTCTCTTCCGTTTCTTTTTATTCTCTCTCTCTCTTTTATTTATATCTACCCTTTCGTATGCAAATGCACATCGACATACACGCACGCAGATCTCACACGTACGTACGAACGCACGCAAGCACGCACGCGAGCGCACGCACACGCACACTCGAAAGCCAAGGGAGTTTTCAATTCCCAACCGCTAACTTGGGCTGGAATTTACGGCAGCATAAAACAACATCGATTCCCGTTTCATACCACCCTCCTCCGTCCTTCCCCCACTCCTCCTCTCCTCTTTCCCCTCCCTCTCCTCTCCTCCTGTTCTTCCCTCCTTCCTTCCCTTCTTCAGATCTCTTGATCTTTTTCTTTTTCTGACTGGTCTTGTACCTTCCCTCCCTGTATTTCTTTCCTTTGACTTTTTCTGTCTTATCCTTCTCTTTTTTTCTTTCTTTTTCCCGATTTATTCTCCTTGAGTTTTCCTTCTCGACCCTTCTTCATCAGTAATTTTCTTTGTCTTTTCCGATTGCTTTCTGATTTTTGCTTTCTTTTTGTAACCACTTTTCCCATCCACCCACTCTCCCGACATAGCACAGAGAAACAAACAAACAAACATAAAAACGTTGAAATATACCTGTCTAACAAAATGTTTGATATCATTACCTTTGAGGATACAGAAGGACTACAGGTTTTGAAAAAAAGAAGGCAAACACACACACACACACACACACACTCACACACTCACACACTCACACACACACTCACTCACTCACTCACTCACTCACTCACTCACTCACTCACTCACTCACTCACTCACTCACTCACTCACTCACTCACTCACTCTCTCACACACACACACACGCACACACACAAATCCACCCGTCTACTGAAGAGGAATCGCGTTTCACATTCCTCGGAGGGGCGTCTGCCTCCCCCCGCGCGCCCCTCCTCTCCCCCCCCCCCCCGATGCCCACTTGTTCCTGTCGTTAAGGCCTTCGCTTCGGGGAGTAATACGCGCAATCAAAAAAGAGGAAAGACGGATAAGAAGATGAACGTGTGATATGGAAAAACTGCCGGCCTCCAAAATGGCGATGATGGTGATGGTGAAGATGATGATGGTGTTGATGGTGATGGTGATTGATAATGATAATGGTGATGATAATGATGATTTTGATTTAAAAAACAACAACAATAACAAAAAGATGATAAAGAAGACGACGAAGAATAAAAATAAGAAGAAAATAAGAACCAACAGAAGCAGAAGAAAAGAAGAACCAACAGAAGCAGAAGAAGAAGAAGAAGAAGAAGAAGGGCCAGGTGAGGAGAGCTGGATGGCGGGCAGGGGTGGGTGGGTGAGGGGAGGCAAGGGGGAGGGGAATTCCCGCGTTCAGCCACCTGTTGCTCCTCCTCCGGCTGGAACGCCTCCCCTCGCCGCCGGGATCCGCTGGGAGTGAGGCAGCGTGGGGTGGGGTGGGGAGGGGGTGTAGAGAGGGGGTTGGTGGGGGTAGGGTGGGTCGAGAGGCTATTGGGGTCGGGTGGGGTGGGGGTGTCGAGAGGGGGTTATGGGGGTTGGGTGGGGTGTCGAGAGGGGGTTATGGAGGTTGGTTGGGGGTCGAGAAATTGAAATTGAAATTGAAATTGAAACAGTTTATTTAGCCATAAATAGTAATACAGATAATGTGGGTACATTTAGTGTTATATAAAACGTGGCTCAGTCTTTTGAGAGCGCAATTCTCTTGAAAAGGCTGTTGATTAACAAAGTATGTACAGAGAATTTGGGTCATGTTCATCAGTTATATTGATGGGTACCCAGAATAATATATACAGGAGACAATATAGATAAATACATTAGTCATACATTGTTAAACTTGGCAGAGACAGTTAGTAAAATAAACTATACAGAATCAAATACAAAGACGAGATAATAATGGTAGATAATGTAGTTTAAGAATCAAGTATCGGAATATGTTTGGTTATGAATATTATTTATACAGTATTTTACTCTACATTGTTATAGTTATATTTGGCCACAAAGTATTGTTTGAGAGTCTTTTTGAACGCCTCAAAGGTAGGTTTATTCCTCAGATTTTTCGGGGAGAGTGTTCCAGATCTTTGGACCACGGTAATCTATAACTGTCTTTGACTGACGAGTTACAAATGGGAGTTGGAGAAGCGAAGCATTTAAAGATAGACTATTATTGGTGATAATTAAACATTGTGTTATCTGGGCACAGCATTTAAAAACGTATGTGGCAGAACAGTAAGGGGTTTATGGGGGTATGAGGGTAGGGTGGAGGGGATATGGGGGTATGGGGTTAGGTGTTTAAGGGTAGGGTGGAGGGGGTATGGGGGTATGGGGGTAGGGTGGAGTGGGTATGAGGGTTTGGGGGTAGGGGTAGGGCTGAGGGTAGGATTGGTGGTATGGGGGTTAGAGGGAATAAAGATAGGGGGTATGAAGGTAGATGGGAAGGGGTATGAGGGTAGAGTGAGAGTTGGATGTGAATCAGGGGATGAGAGGCTGAGCAGGAGAAAGGGGGGATAGGAGTACGGAAGTGTGGGTTGGGAAGGTGTAACTGAATAACGAGGGTATGGGGTGTATATGGGCGTTAGGTATGGGGTGGAGAGGCGTGGGGGGGAGGGGGGCATCGAGATATGGTAGGGGGAAGTGTATGGTGGTGGGGCGAGCATGGGGGATTTCTATGGGGTAAGGAAACGGGTGTGAGCGTAAGGATGGGGGTTGTGGTGGGGTTCTGTATGGCAGGATGAGGTGGGGTGTATGGACTGTGTTAATGGGAGGGTGCATACGGGAATGGGGAAGAGGAAGAAAAATGGGGAGGAGGAAGGGGAAAATGAAGGGGAAGGGAAAGGAAAGAGAAAGAGGAGGAGGAAGAGGGAAGAGGAATGGGGAAGGGAAAAGGAGAGAGGAAGAAAAATGGGGAGGAGGAAGTAGAAAATGAAGGGAAAGGAAAGAAAGAGGAGGAGGAATGGGGTAGGGGAATGGAAAGAGAAAAAGAAAGAAGAGAAAGGGGGAGAGGAGAGGAGAGGATGGGGATGCCTATAAAAGATGGCAATCCTAACTTCCTCCCCCTGTTTATTCCCCCTTTTCCCCCATTTCCCATTCCATCCATGATAATAACTCCAGGCTTTATGGAAAGAGCTCTCGCACCGCTTTATCATTAACTAGTAGTATGAATAGGCCATAACTTATCATAGTGAAATGTCACTGAAAATCCGACCATCAAGGGGGGGGTTTCATGAATAAAATCGCATTTAATGACTTTTATTACACTCTAAAGACCATTTATTCAGTTGCAACTCACGATAAAAACTGCAACTGAAACGGCCGGCTACTTTAAAGTGAATCGCCTCACGCAATAAAAAAAATATGATTTCTCGAAAAAAAAAAATCGTTTGCACACGAGCGAATAAATACGGTGACGGGCGCAAGAGTGAACGAATAAATCTACGCTCGAGTCGACGAGAGCGCACGCACGCACGCACTCTTTCTCTGTCTCTGTCTCTGTCTGTCTCACCCACCAACCCATCCACGCAAACTCACCTACCCACCCACTCACACACACAAACCCACCCTCCCAAACTCAAACCGAAACCCACCTCCTCACCCAAACCCACCCCTTCACCCAAACCCCCCTCACCCACTCCCCCAAAACCAAACACACCTCATCCAAACCCAAACCCACCCCACCCACTCCCCAAACCCACCTCCTCCTTACCCAAACACACCCCATCCACTCCCCAAACCTACCCCTCCAAACCCACCCACGGATTACCCTCTCTCCCTTTTCCGGCAAACCCACCTCTCCTCACCCAACCTCGTCAACGGACCACCTTATCTCTCCCTTCCGGCAAACCCAACCCACCCAACCCCTCCAACCCCACCCACGAGCCATTCCTATTCCTTTTCCTGGCAAACCCAAACCCACCCTACCCCCTCACCCAAACCCACCCACGGATTACCCTCTCTCCCTTTTCCGGCAAACCCACACCCACCCAACCTCGTCAACGGATTACCCTCTCTCCCTTTTCCGGCAAACCCACCTCCTCACCCAAACCCACCCAACCCCTCCAACCCCACCCACCGATTACCCTCTCTCCCTTTTCCGGCAAACCCACCTCCTCACCCAACCTCGTCAACGGATTACCCTATCTCTCCCTTTCCCGGCAAACCCAAACCCACCCAACCCCTCCAAACCCACCCACGGATTACCCTCTCTCCCTTTTCCGGCAAACCCACCTCCTCACCCAACCTCGTCAACGGATTACCCTATCACTCCCTTTCCCGGCAAGCCCACACCCACCCAACCCCTCCAAACCCACCCACGGATAGCCCTCTCTCGCTTTTCCGGCAAACCCACCTCCTCGCCCAACCTCGTCAACGGATTACCCTATTCCTCCCTTCCCGGCAAACCCAAACCCACCCAACCCTCCAAACCCACCCACGGATTACCCTATCTCTCCCTTTCCCCGGCAAACCCAAACCCACCCCCTCACCCAAACCCACCTCACCCACCCAACCAACCCCATCCACGGATTACCCTCTCCTTCCGGCAAACCCAAACCCACACCCCCACCCAACCCTCCCCCTCACTCCAAACCCAAACCCACCCACCCAACCTCGTCAACGGATTACCCTCTCTCCCTTTTCCGGCAAACCCACCTCCTCACCCAAACCCACCCAACCCCTCCAACCCCACCCACGGATTACCCTCTCTCCCTTTTCCGGAATGTCGAGGGCGAAGAGGCAACAGAAAAAACCTTGGCAGCGTAAAATCTTAACAGGCAATTAGTCGCGAGCGTTTGTCTTTTACCGGCGGTGCCAAAGGGAAGCCGGCGAAGGGGGGGGGGGATCGGAGAGAAGGGGAGAAAGAGGTGGATGGATAGATGGATATGTAGAGACAGATTTGGATTGATTGGCTGGCAGTCAGCTGGATGGGTGAGCAGATACATATATTATACATATATATACATATATATATATATATATATATATATATATATATATATATATATATATATATATATATATATATATATATATATATATATGTTATGTTATTGTTATGTTATTGTTATATATTGTTATTAAGTTATGTTGTTATATATATATATATATATATATATATATATATATATATATATATATTGTTATATATATATATTATATATATATATGTTTATATATATATATATATATATATATATATATATATATATATATATATATATATATATATATATATATATATATATATATATATATATATATTATGTTATTGTTATTAAGTTATTAAGTTATATATATATATATATATATATATATATATATATATATATATATATATATATATGTTGTTATATATATATTAATCAAATCAAGTGAAACATAATAAAAAAAATATGAAATATATCCGGGAATTAAAAACGAGAGAAGAAAAATGGAGGATTGGCCTTCCCGTTAGAGGTTTAGTGGAATCGGAAAAAAGAGGAAAATGAAGAGGAAAAAGTGGACGAGGACAATTGAGGAAGAGGGGAAAATGGCGGAGAAAAGAGGAGAGGCAGATAGAGATTTTTTTGTTTTGTTTTTTCTTCTTTTCTATTTTTTTGCCTTTGTTTTGTATCGATTTTTGTGCCGCTCTCCACATCCTCCCCCCCACCTCTTCTTCCTTCTTCCTCTTTCTCTTCCAACCTCTCCCTCCCTTCCTCTCTTCCTTCTTTCTCTGTTCCTCTGTTCCTCTGTTTGTCTTCTGTTCTGTTCTGTTCTCTGTTCTGTTCCCTGTCTCTGTCTGTCTCCGTCTCTGTCTCGTCTCTGGGTTCTGTCTCTGTCTCTGTCTCTGTCCCTGTCTCTGTCTGCCCTCTCTCTCTCTCTCTCCCTGTCTCTGTCTGTCTCTCTCTGTCTCTCTGTTCTCTGCCTCTCTCGTCTCTCTCTGTCTCTTCTGTCTCTCTGTCTCTCTCTGTCTCTCTCTTGTCTCTCTCTGTTCTCTTGTCTCTTTCTTTCTTTTTCTTTCTTTTTTTCTTTTTTTCTTTCTTTTTTTTTTTTTCTATGCCTCTGTCCCCTCCCTCCCTCTCTTCCTCTCCATCCTTCTCTCTATCCCTTCCCTATCCCTTCCCTCCCTTCCTCTTGTCTCTTTTTCTCTTCCACTCCCTTGTCGTCGCTTTCTCCTTACTCTTCTTCTTCTTCTCCCTTTCGCCGGTATACTTCTCCCTTCTTCTATCTTCTCCACCTACTCCTTTTCTTCATCTTCCTCTCCTCTTCTTCATTTTCCCTCTCATCCTTCCACTATCCCTCCCTTCCTTCCTTTTCTCTCCGTTCTTATCTTCTTGTCTCTCTTAGTGTTCTGATTTTCGTGATTTATATTTCTGAAATCGCTGATTTCTTTTTAAAAGTAAAAAAAAAAATGATTGCAACAAGGATGCCCATTATCGAAACCAACACACCATGGAATCCGGAGTAAAAATCTAATGAAATGGAAAACACGTGAAATATCTTCCCGTGCCATTATTTCCCTGCTTTTCTCTACTCCCCTTATTCGCACTCTCGTCCTCCCCTATCCGCACTCCGCCATCTGTCTCGCGGAACATTAGGGGCGGTGTTGTCTCGACCGACAGCGGCGTCATGAACCTTAAGGACGACCTAATTTCTTTCCTCGACTGTTCGTCCGTTTTCTTCTTCTTCTCTCTGTCCGTTCTCTCCCCCCCCCCCCCCCCGTTTCTTCTCCTTGCTCCTCTTCCCCCGTTCGGTCCTGTTTCTTCTTCCTCCTTCCTCTGTTCGTAATTCATCTTCTCCCTCTCGTTCTTCCCTCTATCTCTATTCATGTCTTTCTCTCGGTCTGTGCCTGTGTCTCTGACTGTCTCCGTGTCTGTCCATGCCTGTTTCTGTCCGTCTATGTCTGTTTCTGTCTGTGTCTGTTTCTGCCTGTCCGTGTGTCTGTTTTTGTGTCTGTTCCTGTCTGTCTGCATGTATGTATGTGTCTGTGTCTGTTCCTGTCTGTCTGTATGTATGTGTCTGTCTCTCCTCCTGTCTGACTACGTGTGTCTGTTCCTGTCTGTCTGGCTACCTGTGTCTGTTCCTGTCTGTCTGTATGCATGTGTCCGTGTCTTTTTATGCCTGTCTATCTGTCCGTCTGCGTCTGTGTCTATGTCTCCGCCTCTCCCCCTCTCCCTCCCCCTCTCTTCAGCGAGACATTTCAAGCACAGAGGACGCTGGAAGGATCGCTCTTCCCTTCGCCTGTGATTGAATTCAATTTCCAAGCAAACAATTCTCATCATTCCTCTTCCTCCCCTCCCCCTGCCCACCACCCTCCCTGCTCCACACCACCCCCTCCATTCTTACCTTACCCGACCCACGGCCTCATAGCCCACTATCTGGCCTCCCCCCCAACCCCTCCACCCCCCGCCTTCCCTATCTACCCGATCCCAATCCTTATCCCCTACCTGCGCCTTCCGTCCTACCTCCTACACCCCTACAATCCTACTCATCCCATTTTCGCCAACAGTTTTCCTTTTTTTTCCTTTTTTCCCGACTATTCACCCACCCATCCATACTTCTTTTCTCCCCATTCATACCTCTCATCCCTAACTCCATCTCTAAAAGTTTCAGCTACATTAAAAAAAACTGTCGCTTTTGTCCTGCATCTGATTGGCTAATCCCCGAGCCATTCAGCGCAGACCCCGACTCACAGACCGAGCTGCAGTTGCGTGCGCCTGTACCTGCCACTTGCTCTCGTTAAGGCGATGCATGGGGAGCGGGTCGATTCGCCGGAAGAAAAATCCGAAAAATCCGAAAAATCCGAAAAATCCCAAAAATCAGCGTCGGTCGGGAATATACATGCACTTAAATAAATGCAGAGAGACTAGGTATTTATATATATGCGAAGGGAGGGAGGGGAAGAGTGGGAGAGGGAGTGGGAGGGAGAGAAAGAGAGAAGGAGGGAAGGAGGGAGGAGAAGGAGGATGAGTATTTATTTATTTTATATTATTTATGCCATTTGTATTTTTATTATTTATTTATTATGCATATATTTTTATTTTGTTTATTACATGTATATTATGCATATTATTTATTTAATATTTTTATTATTATATTATGCATATATTTTATTTGGCTATTCTATATATATATATATATATATATATATATATATATATATATATATATATATATATATATATATATATGAAGCATCAATGAGTAAGCAAAAAACGACAGTATGATCGAATGAAACAGGACAAAAGCCAAAACAAGAATAAATAAAGCTGAAAGAGGAAAAAGAAAGGGGAATAAAATGCACCCATAAGGGGGAAGAAGAGTAAAACTAGACACGAGAAGAGGGGATGGGATGGGAGCAGAGGAACGGAGAGAGGGGAAGGAAAGGAAGGGAAGGGAAGGGAAGGAAGGAAGGAAGGAAGGGAAGGAAGGAAGGGAAGGGAAGGAAGGAAGGAAGGAAAGGAAGGAAGGAAGGAAGGAAGTTGAAGGGAAGGGAAGGGAAGGGAAGGGAAGGGAAGGAAGGAAGGAAGGGAAGGAAGGAAGGTAAAGGAAAGGAAGGAAGGGAAGGGGCAAAGGAAAGGAAGGGAAGGTAAAGGAAAGGAAAGGAAGGAAGGAAGGAGGGACGGAGAGAAAGGAGAGAGAGGAGCGAAGGGAAGGGAAGGGAGAGAGAGGCGATAAAAATGGAGAGGAGCAAGAGAACGGTATGGACGAAAAGAGAAAGGAAAAATAAAGGAGAGAGGGAGAGGTGCAAGGGAAGGAAAAGGAAAAAGAAAGGAGAGATTAAGAGCAGTAATGGAAAGGAAAGGGAGGAGAAAGGAGAGAGGGAGAGGAGCAAGGGAAGGGAAAAGACGGGAAAGGGGCGAAGGAAAAGCAGTAGAAGAAAAGGAGGAGGAGGAGGAGAGAGAGAGAGACAAGGAAAGCGAGGAAGGAGAGGAGATGATAAAAGAGAAAGAGAGAAGACAAGAGGGGAAACAGGATAGGCAGCGGAGTGGAAGAGCAGACAGCCACTGGGTGCTTAGGGAAGGAAAGGGAAGGGGAAGGGAGAGGGAAGTGTAGGAGAGAAGAAAATAGAAAAGGGGAGGAGATGGGAGGAGAGGAAAGGGTAGGAGAGGAGAGGGAAGTGCAGAGTAGAAAGATGGAGGGGAGGAGAGGAGAGGAGCGCAGGAGAGGAGTAAAAGAGGGAGGGAGGGTTGGGGAGGAGAGGGAGGGGATGGGAGGAAGATGAAAGTGAGAGGGGATGGAGGAAAGAGAGGGTAGGAGAGGAGCGGGAAGTGCAGGAGAGGAGAAAAGAAGGGAGGGGAGGGGAGGGGAGGGGCGAAGAGAAAAGAGGAGAGGGGAGAAGAGGAGAGGAGAAAAAAAAGAAAAGAGAAGAGGAGGGGGAGGGGAGAGAAAGAGAGGGAGAAGGAAAACGACTGGAATCGGTCCCAGTATCACGATAATGGACACAACTTTTTGTTATTAACGGCGACTTGCGGGGAATTTATAAACTTCCCCTCGGCGCTTGCATTCTTCGGAGCGCCGCGTGCTGCGAAATCGGCTCGGCTCCCGCTCGGCCGCCGCGAAAACGCACACGCGGCCGAATGGGACTTGTGGACGCCTGTGTGTGTGTGAGAGAGAGGAGAGTGAGGAGAGGAGCAGCGAGAGGACATACATGCATATATTTATTACATATATATATATATATATATATATATATATATATATATATATATATATATATATATATATATATATATATATATATATATGTTCATTGCTTGGTTTATTTGTTTAGTTTGGTTTATTTTGTTTGGTTTAGTTTGTTTATTTGTTTATATATATATATATATATATATATATATATATATATATATATATATATATATATATATATATATATATATATATATATATATATGCGTGTGTGTGTGTGTGTGTGTGTGTGTGTGTGTGTGTGTGTGTGTGTGTGTGTGAGAGCGGGCGCGCGCGCGCGTATACGTGTGTGCGTGTGTTCCTATTTTTATATACGGTACGATCTTCATATGTAAATATAATTTCCACAGCGATTTTCATTACAACTGCGCGTGTATGCAAAACGAAAAAAAAAATTGTATTGACAAAATTACTGAGAAATTCATATATCCAATCAGCTTCGAATTCACAGCTACATCTGTACATATCGACACGGATGTACACGAAAATACATGCATACATACGGAAAAAGAAAGAAAGGAAAAAAGAAAAAAAAGAAAAAAGAGAAAGAAAAAAAAAAGAAAAAAAAAAGAAAAAAAAGTATTGGTCTTCATACCACACTTCTCTTTTTCTTTCTTTCTTTCTTTTTTTTGGTACACCATCGCGAGAAACTGACCCCATACCAACACCTCTTTTACCCGACACCACAAGACACCACACGCGCCACGCTCTCCACAGCACCAGACGCCCAACCACGGCCGCACCATCCCGCACGCAACGCAAAGTACACACAATAATAACCATCAAATTAATAAAAGTTACAAAAAAACGGCGCATCATCACACTATAGAACGCCCGCCCGCCCGGCCGCCCGCCCGTCACACAATAAAATAAAGGCATAAACACTGCCCACTATCACGGCTCTCTATGCAAATCTGCTATTATTTGATGTCAAAATGCAGGACAGACTCGCACAAACAAAACCTCTCTCTTTTGTGAACGTATATCATATATATATATATATATATATATATATATATATATATATATATATATATATATATATATATACACACACACACACACGAGTGTGTGTGTGCGCGCGCGCGTGCGTGTGTGCGTGCGTGTGAATATATATTTATATATATATATATATATATATATATATATATATATATATATATATATATATACACACACACATTCACACATACATATATATATTCTCCTTCTCTCTCTCTCTCTCTCTCTCTCTCTCTCTCTCTCTCTCTCTCTCTCTCCAATTTTATCTTTCCACCCCTATGTTATCTCTCTCCCTGCACCTCCAGCCCTCTCAACGCCTAGTCGCTATTTCATCTTTATTGCTTCCCCTCTTCCCTTCTCCATTTTTATTATTCTTTCCTCCATGCATCATTCCATAACTCGTTACGCCCTTCCATCACCAGGATCCTCGCCCCTTCCTCTATTTCTGCTTTTCCTTCACTCTCCTTCCATTTGCCTTCGGGCTGTATTCCTCCGTTTGCATCGCCCTTATTTACTCCTCATTTGCTCTCTCTCTCGTTCTCATCACTTTGCCTCTCGTCTCCCCGACTTTCTTCTTCTTCTTTTCTTTCTTCTTCTTCTTCTCTCTTGTCTCTTCCTTTTCTCTTCTTCATGTCTCCTTTCTCTCGCATTCAGTTTAGATCTTCGGTCGTTTATCTTCGTATTTCTCTTTCAGATTATTTTTATACCATCATTTCTTTTTTGTCCCTTGCGCTATTTCTAATTATAAATCATTAATTCCTTGAAAGTTTCCTTGTTCCTCTTCACTAAAAGCTTCTGATCTCTATCTGTGGGTAAAGCGCGCTTTATCGCTGCGCAGCGTCGATCTTCTTGATGCCGCTTTTTCTTTCTTTTTCCTTCCGGATCCTCCTTTTCTCGGATTTTCGCAGCGCCGGATTTACGCAGCGCCGATCGCGCGGAAGCAGAAAAGGCGCGGAAGCGGATGCAAGCAGCGAATGATCTGCTAAAAGCGCGCGCGAAAAGGCGCGGATTCGAAACGTTGCGATTCAAATGCCGTGGATGCCGCCAAACGGATGCGCAGCGGATCGCAAAAGCGCGCGCAGGATAAAGTGGCGGTGATCAAAGGGAAAGGATCTGGAAAGGCGTAAAAAAAAGTGTTTTTTCCTTTCTTCTCCTTCCTTTCTTCATGGCATTGACGTGAAGAGATGAGAATAACCCAAGTGAAAAAGGGTGAGATCGTATCGTTAAAATAAGAGATATTGCTTTTTTATTATCGGGGGAAACGCCATTACACTTTTGCCGTCGAAGAAGAGGAGGGAGTGGAGGAGGTGGAGGTGGAGGTAGAGGAGAGGGAGGGGGAGAGGAGGAGGAAGAAAAAGAAGAGGTAATGGAGGAAGTGGAAGAGGAAGAAGTGTTGAAGGAAGAGGAGGAGGAGGAGGAGAAAGAGCAGGGGGAGGGGGAGGAGGACCACGAGAAGCAGAAGGAGGAGGAGGAGGTGGAACAAGTGATAGTACAGGTGGAGAAATTGAAGGAAAAGGACCAAAAAATAAAGACAACATGCAAATATCAATAATAGTAAATAATAATAACAATAATAAAAAGTGAAAGGGATCGACGACGAAAAAACGATCGCAGAAACGCTTATATATACATATATACATATATATATATATATATATATATATATATATATATATATATATATATATAAAAGCCAGGGAAACATCATCAAAAATGGCGACCGACATAGTAACCCCGTTACCACGAACCCTCAAAACCGAATAATCATCATCAGCATAAACATTCCTCCCCCTCCCCTACCCCCCCATCCCTACCCCACCCCAATCATCCTTCCCCAATCCTCATTCAATTCCTCTTTAAAACACCAACCGAGACCAATATTGATGTCAAATGGAACCTGAGGGAAGTTAAGACGTCGGGGCGCGGGGCTTAAAGGCTGTTAATTGTCGGTGTAAACAAGGAATTTTTCTCCAAAGTTTAAGGGCCGTTTAACGACACGCTGGCCGGTTGTTGGCCACTTTGCCGCGACGCATTTTTTCCGCATTTTATTTTCTTTAGGCTTTATTTTCTATGATCTTAAAGTAAAATGATGTTCATTTTCTTCTACTCTCTCCTATCGTCCTTTTCTATTCCTTTTCAACGCAAGAAAGCAAAGGGGTGAAGAGAACGCAAGCAGACAGGGAGATTAGACGAGAGAGAGGAAGGGGGGGGAGGAGGAGATTACCCATTCGTGGAATTAGAATAAAGAAGAAATAAGAAAGACGAGGACGAAGGGGAAGGAAAATATAAATGTGAATCTAACCCTCACTCGAAAGCATAACAAACAAGATAGAGAAAGAAAGCGAGAAAGAGGAAGATAAAGGAGGGAGAAAGAAAAAGGAAGAAAGAGAGAAAATGAAGAAAATATAATAAGACGGAATCACTATAACTAAACCAAGAAACTCGGAAAAGAACCAACAACTCTTCAATCCCGGATTTTTTCCTTTACATAAATATAATTTTTACAACGCAAAGAATAAGAGCATTTGTATCGACCAGAGAAACACGATCTCATCTTTCCGTATCATCACTGCCATTTCATCGGATTTAATCAATAACAGTGCAATAATCTCATCATTTCTGTGTACAACACATCCCGGATTTAATAAGCAATATCGCAATAAGATCACCATTTTCTTTGCCAAACGTCCCACGGATTTAATCAATAACAGAGCAGTGATATCATATTTTTTTCCGCTGCAACACGTCCGTTATATTGAAACTACTAAGAGCAGGCAGCACACTTCTGACTCTCCCTCCTTTGGACATTCACGTTAAATCATATAAAGCGACACAATTTCGAAGGACACCCTTGTCATTAATATACGGCTTCATAAATGGCTCCCCGACCGTTATTCGTACTAAAAAAATATATATAAAAATAATGAATAATGGCATGCTCTCCTTCCAACGTTTGCTAGGCCTATCTCGCACCCAAAGTCCCTCACGATTCAAAAAAGGAATGGCCGTTAGAGAAGAAAAAAAGCGCGGGAAACGTTGTTATCTCGTTCCCAAAACCTCTCTTGCGACACGGAAGGCGCGAAAACCCCATACACCCCATCTATAATAATCACCCTCTGAAAACGGGTCGTTCTCTTTCGGGATATACAACATACAGAGAAATACAGATCCTAAAAAGAGCAAGAGAAAAAAATAAATATATATATATATAGTTAAACATCTACGCGTCCGAACGAAAGAGGGAGCCAAATGGGCCTCGAGGGAAAACTGCAATGAGGAGGTAGTGCACGAGGAGGATATTTGACGAAGTTGAGCTGTTTCGATGCTAATCCGTCAGTTAGTGCTTGCCTGCCCTCGTAAAGCTTCGCCGGCCTTGGGTGAAGAAACGGGAGGGAAGGGGAATGGGGAAGGAGGAAGGGGAGAGGGATGGGGAAGGAGAAAGGGGAGAGAGATGGAGGAAATGGGGACGGAGAAAGAGAGGGAGAGATGGGGAAGGGGGGAGGGGAGAGAGATGGGGCAGGTGGGAGAGGAGAGAGATGGGGGAGATGGGAAAGTTAGTGGAAATGGGAAGGAAGGAGAGGAGGAGAGGAGAGATGACGAAGAAAAGGAGAAGAGAAGATAGGGAAAGAAAAAGGAAGAAGAGGGGAGAGGAGAAGAAGGGAAACCGAAAGCGGGGTAAAGACTGTAATAGGGAAGATGAAAGGGAAAAATAAGAAAAGAGATGAGCTAGAAATTCGAGGAAAACAAGAGAACAATAGATGACAATTGAAAAGACAAAGGAAAAGAGCCATAGCGAAAAGTTAGACGAGAGAATGCCCGAGAAGAGAGCAAAGGGCAAAAGAAAATCAAGAAGACACGAAAGCGAAAGCGAGACAAACGGCGAACGAAGAAATACATGCAGACGGAGAATCAAAGAAGAAAAACAAAATGGCGACGAGGAGGAAGCACCGGCGACACGTACACGGAGGCTAAGAGAAATATTTATACAAAACGAAATGAACAAAATAGCATAATAAAGAGGAAAATATGCTCATCAGACAGAAAAAAAGGTCGTTATCCACGTGGGTTGTTTCCGGTACAGCTCAAGGTCTCCCGTCTTTTGAAATGCAAGAAAGAGAGAAAGAAAAACACACACACTCCGCTGCTCAGTGGCGCCCCAGCGACACGGAGGCGGAGGGAGGAAGGGAGGGAGGGAGTGTGAGGGGGGGAGATGGTGAGAGGGGAAGGAAGGGGAGTGTAAGGGAGAAGGGGAAGGAGGGATGAGGAGTGAGAGATAGAGAGGGAGGGGGAAAGAAGCTTAGCGGAGTGGAGTGGAGGAAAATGGAGAGAGAGAGAGAGAGAGAGAGAGAGAGAGAGAGAGAGAGAGAGAGAGAGAGAGAGAGAGAGAGAGAGAGAGAGAGAGAGAGAGAGAGAGAGACTAATTAGTCGATGACGATAGCTTGTTATCCAATAAAGCACACAGATATAACACGAACGATAATCAACGGAGAGAAAAAAACAAATGAACATCGCATTCGAATGATGATAATTGGCTGCCATCGACGTTAATAAAGCGCTGAACAAAAATAACAAGAGAAATTGCGATGTCATTATCACGGCTATCATTAACGGAGAATAAAAAACAAAAAAAAAACAAATAAATAAACAAAAACACAAACAAACAAACAAACGGGAGAGAGCGGGATCGACGATCAGAAATATACGCACGTGCACCAAGTCCCCAGTTCAACAATGGCTGCTATCAAGCCTTCATTGCAGGGAGGAAGTGCTGACAGAAAATGCGGAATTTGCGGTCCGTCTCTCTGTCTGTCTGTCTGTCTCTGTTTCTATCCTTCTCTTCCCTTCCCCGTCTGTCTGTCTCTGTTTCTATCCTTCTCTTCCCTTCCCCGCCTGTTTGTCTCTTTGTCTCTGTCTGTCTGTCTGTCTCTGTTTCTATCCTTCTCTTCCCTACCCCGTCTGTCTGTCTCAGTCCGTCTGTCTGTCTCTGTTGCTATCCTTCTTTTCCCTTCCCCGTCTGTCTGTCTCTTTGTCTCTGTTTGTCTGTCTGTCTCACTCACTCATTCTCTTACTCACTTAACTCACTCACTCACTCTCTCACTCAGTCACTCTCCCTCCCTTTCTGTCTTTCTATTAATCTATCCGTTTTGTTTTTCTGATCCTATCGTTCTTATCTGTCACTCTCCCAATCTCCCCCTTTTCCCCTCTCTTCCTCCATCCATCGTACCTTCTTTCCATACTTCAGTCTCCATCACACACACACGCACGCACGCGCGCATTAACACACACACACACACACACACACACACACACACACACACACACACACACACACACACACACACACACACACACACACACACACACACACACACACACACACACACACTCACTCTCTCTCTCCCTCTCCTCCTCCCCCTCTCCCTCCTTTCCTCTTCTCCCTCCTTTTCCATCCCCCTCTCTCCCCCTCCTCCTTTCCTTCGCTCTTCTCCCACCCCCTCTCCCTCCTTCCTCCTCCTTTCCATCCCCCTCTCCTCACCCTCACCCTCCCTCCTTTCCCTCCCTCCTCCTTTCTCCCTCCATCCCCCTCCCCTCCCTCCTCCCCCTCCTCCCTCCCTCCCTCTCCCCTCTCCCTCTCCCTCTCCCTCCCTCCTCCTCCTCATGCGCAAACTGTCCCCAGGATCCCCCCCCTCCTAACGTGTCCCCTGTCTCTCCGATTACGCGCAGGGTCCTTCAAGGCGATAGGGTGCTCCTAGCCCCGCTCCTTATCGCCCTCCCGCCACTTGAACCACGACCTGCGCCGAGTACGACCGTGAAGTCGAGGAAGAAGAAGAAGAAGAAGAAACCAAGTACGACCATGAAGACGAAGACGAAGACGAAGAAGAAGAAGAAGAAATAGAATAAAAAAGCAGCCTAGTACGACCATGAAGACGAAGACGAAGACGAAGAAGAAGAAGAAGAAAAAGAAGAAGCAGCCTAGTACGACCATGAAGACGAAGACGACGACGAAGAAGAAGAAGAAGAAGTAGAATAAAAAAGCAGCCTAGTACGACCATGAAGACGAAGACGAAGACGAAGAAGAAGAAGAAGAAAAAGAAGAAGCAGCCTAGTACGACTATGAAGACGAAGACGACGACGAAGAAGAAGCAGCCAAGTACGACCATGAAGACGAAGATGATGAAGAAGAAGAAGAAGCAGCCAAGTACGACCATGAAGACGAAGATGATGAAGAAGAAGAAGAAGCAGCCAAGTACGACCATGAAGACGAAGACGAAGACGAAGAAGAAGAAGAAGCAGCCAAGTACGACCATGAAGACGAAGACGAAGACGAAGAAGAAGAAGAAGCAGCCAAGTACGACCATGAAGACGAAGATGATGAAGAAGAAGAAGAAGCAGCCAAGTACGACCATGAAGACGAAGATGATGAAGAAGAAGAAGAAGCCAAGTACGACCATGAAGAAGAAGAAGAAGCCAAGTACGACCATGAAGAAGAAGAAGAAGCCAAGTACGACCATGAAGACGAAGAAGAAGAAGAAGCCAAGTACGACCATGAAGACGAAGAAGAAGAAGAAGAAGCCAAGTACGACCATGAAGACGAAGAAGAAGAAGAAGAAGAAGAAGAAGAAGCCAAGTACGACCATGAAGACGAAGAAGAAGAAGAAGAAAAAGACGACGAGACTCAATGGTTCACAAGAAGTGGGGGCTAAAACCATTGCATATGCATCCTTCCTGTTCTCCTCCTCACCCAACGCGTGTCCTCCTTCCCTTTTGTCCTCTTGTCCTTCCTTATTTCTTTTCCTTTTCTCTTTTTTTTCTTTTAAAAGTAAAGTTTTATTTTAAAAAAAGATTAAAGTGTAAAAAGTAAAGTAAAAAAGATGCTTTTAAAGACTTTTCTTCTATATTTTTCGACTTCACGCGTTTTGATCTCTTCAAAGTGATTTTTTTCTTCTTCCATCTCTTTCGCCATGCCCTTTAACGTGCCAGCCCCGACAACTGGCACCCTCCTTCGCCACCACCACTGCGATCCTGTCAACCTCCTCCTCCTTCCTTCCTTCTTTCCTCTTTCTTTCTTTACTTTCTTCATTTTAACTTTCCTTCTCTATATCGACTAAAGCGCGCTTTTTTATTTCATATTCTTGCTTTTTCGATCTTCTTCGTTTTTTTTTATTTTCGCCGATTTTCTGATAACGATTTCTTCGCGCGCGAAAAGCGGCGCGCGCAAAGATGCGCAGCGGCGGAAAAGCAGCGATTTTCGCCAGCGCGCTTTTCTGATTTTCGACGCGCGCTGACGCGCAGCGGCAAGCGAGTCTCTTCGATCGCGCGTGCGGCGCGGTGCGTCGATTTCTCATTTTCGCGCGCTTCCGATAGCAGCGCGCGATTTCGCGCCAGCGTGCTTTCGCCTGATAGGCGGTGCGTGCGCGCGTTGATTTTCATTTTTCTTCATTTTCAAAGCTTTTCTTTCTCTGGTTCGTATCCAGCGCCAGTGTAATAAACACGGCAAACGCGGATAATAAACGCTGTCCCCCGATCCTTCAGTGAAAATCAAATGGCTCCGGAGGTCCGCCCTCTGCGCCGACCCCGGGAGGAGGCTCTCGGGGTCGTCCTTCCCAAAAACTGAGCCTTTTTCGAGTTATGTCCTCCTGGGTCGTCTTGGTCCTCTTTCCCCCTCTTGGTTCGTCCTCTTGGCTCGTCCTGGTCCCCCTCCCCTCCCCCTCTTGTTTCGTCCTCTTGTTTCTCGTCCTTCTGGCTCGTCCTGGCCCCCCCTCCCCCTATTGGTTCGTCCTCTTGGCTCGTCCTCTTGGCTCGTCCTGGCCCCCCTCCCCCTATTGGTTCGTCCTCTTGGCTCGTCCTCCTGGGTCGTCCTGGTCCCCCCCCTCCCTCTTGGCTCGTCCTCTTGGCTCGTCCTCCTTGGTCGTCCTCCTGACTCCTGGGATTCTCTCGTCTCTGCTCCTCGCAAAGCTCTTTTATCCATTAATCGGCGCCTCATCTGTCTCTCTTTCTCTCTCTCTCCCCTTCTTCTCCTTTCTTTCTCCCTCTTTTATTTCTCCTTCTCCCCTCTCCCTCTCCCTTTCTCTTTCTCTCTCCATCTAGTTCTTCTTCTATGCTTATCCTCCTTCTGTCGTTTTTCCCTTGTCTCTCTCTCTCTCTCTCTCTGTTACTTAATGTAATCCTTCCGCATCTCCTCCTCCTGTACATTTTCATTGCTCTCGTATCCTATGAATTTCAATGCACCATCTCCCCGTTATTGCTTTTTTCTTTCCTCCTCTTTCATTCTTGCTCCGCCACCACCTTTACTCTCCTCCACTCCTCTCTCTCTCTCTCTCTCTCTCTCTCTCCTTCATTTACCCTCCCTCTTTCTCCTTTCTTCTTCCTCATCTCTAAACCCTTCTCTCTCCCTCACACCCCTCTCCTCCTCCTTTCCTCCACCTCCCTCTCCATCTCTCCATCTCTTTATCTCTCTCTCTCTCACTGCCTCTCTCCCTCCCACCCCTTTCCTCTCTATCTCTCTCTTCCTTTCCTCCCTCTCTCCCTCTCTATCTCACTCCTTTCTCCCTCTCTCCCTCTCTCTATATATATTTCTCCCTCCCTTTTTTTCTGCATTTTCTCTTCGCCCTCCCTCCCTCCCTCCCTCCCTCCCTCCCAAAAGTCTTCCAAAGTAAAAGTTCTTCCCTCTCACGCGCCTGCCCTCCCTCAAAACAGCGATTAGTATGCACAATAATATAACTAATCACAGCGGTTCCATCCAGCCCCCGGAGCCAGCCCTGCGCATCACCTGGCCAACGGATCTCCTCCTTTCCTCTTCTTCTACCGCTTTCGTTCCCTTTCTCTCTCTGTTTCTCTTTCTCTCTCTGTCTCTCTCTGTTTCTCTTTCTCTCTTCTGTCTCTGTTTCTTTCTCTCTCTTCTGTCTCTGTTTCTCTCTCTCACTCCATCCTCTCTCCCTCTCACTCCATCCTCTCTCCCTCTCTCTCTCTCTCTCCCCACCTCTGTCTCTTCTCTCTATATACCTGTCTATCTGTCCATCTGTCCCTCCTACTCTCCCCCATTCGCATTGGTATGTGTAACGTGTC
>NC_091582.1:20817560-20830060 GCF_042767895.1 Penaeus vannamei | reverse complement strand
TTTCCTTGACTACACAGCCAATTAGCTTTCCTTCAGAGCAGTCTCTTAAAGTACACGGTAATTAAGACGATGATGAATATGTTCCAAGTACACAGCCATTAAGACGTTGATGAACATCTTCAAGTACACATTAATTAAGACGTAGGTGAACATCTTCCAGTAATTAAGACTATGACGAACATCTTCAAGTACAGTAATTAAGACGCTGATGAACATCAAGTACAGTAATTAAGACGTTCATGATTATCTTCAAGAACACAGCCATTAAGACGTTGATGAACATCTCTGAAGACATAAATTTTGACTGCCGTACGTAACAAGCAATTCATCACGTGATCACCCCATTAGGTAGTTAACTCTCGTAAGCACTGGTTTTCTTCCATCACTCGAGTTAGACAGGGATCCCATGTTATATATATTCTACGTTTAAATAAATACTGCATTTGCTAAATGTGAAGCGTAAATTATCCTTCGTTTATGTCATTTGCGGTTAATCTTTTATCATGATTTCAATTTCGCTTACTATGAGGGTAATTAGCATCCGTATCATAATTACCAAAAAAAAAAAATGATTACCGGTGTTTGTGCAATCATTACGCTCGTTATCACCATGGAGAATAATTAACAATATCCAAGCAATCTATCGCGCTCATGCTTAACATCATCGAAACACCGACACATCATCATCTTCATCACATTCACCATCAATACCGGATCACCCCCTCCCCCCTCCCCCCCTCTCTAAAACATCATTAATCATCATCCATCAAGTCATCGCTCCAGTCAAGAAAAAGAGCTGTTAATAACGTAATTACCGGCTAAATGAGCAATTATCCCCTGATCAACTGGACGGGAGCGAATGTTCTTCCGAGAGAGAGAGAGAGAGAGAGAGAGAGAGAGAGAGAGAGAGAGAGAGAGAGAGAGAGGGAGGGAGGGAGGGAGGGAGGTGAGAGGAGGGAGGGAGGGAGAGAGGGGGGGAGTGAGGAGTGAGTAAGAGGGGGGATGAGAAGTGAGAGGAGAGGAGAGAGAGAGAGAGAGAGAGAGAGAGAGAGATCCGTCAGAGAGAGAGAGAGAGACAGAGAGGTGAGAGAGAGAGAGGAGAGAGAGAGAGAGAGAGAGAGAGAGAGAGAGAGAGAGAGAGAGAGAGATAGAGAGAGAGAGAGAGAGAGAGAGAGAGAGACTACTAGATCCCGGTCCGGTATTGTCTCGAGGACTCTGATAATTAGTCCTATAAATAAGGGTATCTTATCCCCCCCCCCCGTTCCGTTTCCCCTCTCCTCACTCCCTTCTCCCTTCCCCTTTCTCCTTTTCCTTTCCCCATCCCTTTCTCCTCCTCCTTCTTCCCCCCCTCCTCCTTCCCTTCCCTTCCCTCTCCTCTCCTCCCTCTCTGCCCCCCCTGCCTCCCTCCCTTCCTCCCTCCTCGACGAGCCCCTCTTTCGCCAGGTCACGTGGCACGGCGTTGGAGGGAAGGGGGGGGGGGGCAAGATTGAATTTTTCACGCACGAACTCACTCACGGATACACTCACTATTTTTTTTCTGCGTATGTATATATATATATATATATATATATATATATATATATATATATATATATGTGTGTGTGTGTGTGTGTGTGTGTGTGTGTGTGTGTGTGTGTGTGTGTGTGTGTGTGAGAGAGACTGTGTGCGTGTGTGTGAGAGGGAGGGAAGAAGGGTGAGGAAGAGAGAAAGAGAAAAAGAGAGAGAGAGATAGAAAAAAAGAGAGAGAGAGAGAGAGAAAAAGAGAGAGAGAGAGAAAAGAGAGAGAGAGAGAGAGAGAGAGAGAGAGAGAGAGAGAGACAGAGAGAGAGAGAGAGACAGACAGACAGACAGACAGACAGACAAACAGAGAGAGAGAAGAAAAAACCTGAGTGAATGAGTGAGAGTATATATAAAAGCGCGACATGAATCAAACAGCAACTAAATTCGAACCGATCACAGGAATCAAACCGACTATTTTTACCTTAAAAAAAAAGAAAAAGTAAAAAGTAAAAAAAATAATAATAATAATAAGGCCGAGAGAAAATAAATCACGAATATTCGCCTAAAAAACAATGGAAAAAATAACCAAGATCAAAATAATAACAAAAAAAATAAATAAAAAATAACAAAATAAAACAAAAGTACACTCCCCGATTCCACCCCTTCCCCCCTTCCCCTCCCCCCCTCCATCCCACCCGCACGACGTAAATTTTTACACAAATGGGATTATCTTTTTATGTTTTATATTAATATTCACGGCCAATGGAAACGGTTACGGCAATGTTATGACTCATTCTTTATCGGCGTTTGTGTGGGGACAGCGGCGCATTCCGCCGGCCGCCGCCGCGGTTATTGGGTGAAAAATATACATACATACAAATATAATATACATACATACATACATTTATATATATGTATATATGCATACATTTTATGTATATATATGTATATATATATATATATATATATATGTATATATGCATACATTTTATGTATATATATGTATATATATACAATGTATACATATATATACACACACACAGGTATACCACCTCCACCTCCTCCTCCACCTCCTCCTCCAGCATCACCTCCACCTCCTCCAGCACCACCTCCACCTCCTCGAGCACCACCTCCACCTTCACCAGCACTACCTCCAGCTCCTCCTCCTCCTCCACCTCCACCTCCAACACGTCCTCCTGCAGCACCACCTCCACCTCCTCCTCCAGCACCACCTCCACCTCCCATCTACCCTCCTCCAGCACTACCTCCAGCTCTCTTCCTTCCTTCCTCCTCCTCCTCCAGCACCACCTCCTCCTCCTCCTCCAGCACCACCTCCACCTCCTCCTCGAGCATCACCTCCACCTCTACCTCCACCTCCTCCTCCAGCACCACCTCCACCTCCTCCTCTACCTCCACCACCTCCTCCTCCTCCAGTGTCCACCTTCTACCTCCACCTCCTCCTCCAGCACCACCTCACCTCCACCTCCTCCAGGCACCACCTCTACCTCCACCTCCTCCTTCACCACCTCATCCACCTCTACCTCCACTTCCTCCTCCACCATCACCACCGCCACCTCCACCTCCACCTCTACCTCCACCTCCACCTCCTCCTCCACCT
This sequence comes from Penaeus vannamei, assembly GCF_042767895.1. Classification (NCBI taxonomy): domain Eukaryota; kingdom Metazoa; phylum Arthropoda; class Malacostraca; order Decapoda; family Penaeidae; genus Penaeus; species Penaeus vannamei. The sequence goes on along the minus strand of NC_091582.1, from coordinate 20,826,942 downwards.
CCAGCACCACCTCCTCCACCTCCTTCACCACCTCATCCACCTCCTCCTCCAGCACCACCTCCACCTCCTCTTATCACTAACACCTCCCCCCCACGAGTTTTTTTGACCGGACCGTGAAATATATTAGTTACTTTAACGAAACCGGCAGTAATTTCTAAAATTATCATTGCCTCCACAAACGCGTTCCTTCCGACGTGATAACATCGTCCCAAATTAAAATGATCGTCTATTTATATCACCTTTGCAACCGTGTCATCAGAAATGCTCTCGCTCTCACTATTGCAATCATATTATTTCCTTGTCGTATTTCTTTTTCAATTTTTCTGATTCTCGTAATATATTTAGAAAATTACAATAATCCGCAGAAATTTAGACAAAACGGTAACGGCAAGAAAAACCGCATTTCGTATTTCTTTTTTTATTATTATTATTTCCTTTTGGTCACCGCGGGATTGCGTGATACGTGGGCCTCCTTTTGCCGCCATTTTCGCCGTGACTATTCTTTGAGCCGAGTCAAATTAGCATCTCGCCGTGACTATTCCTTGAGCCGAGTCAAATTAGCATCTCGAAATAGGCTTAAGTGGCAGGGAGAAAGAAAGAAGAGATTTGAGCAACAACTCCAACTTTCGGGAAAAATTGAGGTCTTATTCTTGAAACGAATAATGGAGAAAACACGCGAGAACTAGCGCAAACAGGCAGAGAAAAGAAAAAAGAAAAAAAGAAATACGCGAACGCCTCTATCAAAAACGCCCTCCGAACGGACACCCAAACCTAAAAAAACAAATCAGATTTTAAATTCTTTTGAAAAAACAAAATTTACAGACTTGTGCGTATTATGACACTTTTGATAGGGAATTGCCTCGCCCTCACTTCTCCGACATGCATTCATTTCCACCTAATTTCTGCGTCGATGCAAAAACCGCTCCCCTCGGCGACTCCCTTGGCTTGAGGGGAAATGTTTACACCTGCGAGGGGAAGAAACTAGAGATGGTGCAAGCGCTGTTTATGCAATGCTGTTTCTGCTTATGCACGTGCCAGGTGAATACATACGAAAGGCAAACAAACTTGGTGAGAGTCTTGCAATTTTTTTTTGGGGTTGCAATGGAGTTGCCAATTTCGTCGCGAATACCGCCCGTAATTTGCATCAACGTGTTTCATCTTCTCTTTGCAACTCAGAGACATTCGTCAGTGCGCTCGTGACATGTACGTACATACACAGAAACACACCTAAAACACACACACACACACACACACAGACATACAGACACACACACACACACACACACACACACACACACACACACACACACTAAAACACATACACACACACAGAAACACACACACACACACACACACACACACACTTAAAACACACACACATACACACTTAAAACACACACACACACACACTTAAAACACACACACACACACACACACTTAAAGTACACACACACTTAAAGTACACACACACACACAATAATTCCCCCGCGACAGCCGTGCCACACACCCCCTCGACACCTTCCACGTTGCTCCAGTGCCAACTACACACACGCCCGCACCTCCCAGGGCATGCCGGACAAATGGCATTAACGTATGTCACACATTAATATGTAAATACTGATTAGCAATGCATGGGGGAGGACATGGCAGGCGCTAATTGACCCCCAGGCATCACAGGGACAGTTCATCTGGCACTCTCTCCATCTGGCACTGACCCCTACCCCCCCTCCCCTCCCCCTCCCTCTCCCTCTCCCTCTCCCCTGCTGCCTCTCACTCTACACCTGCTTCTACGCAAAGTGTACACGCCTCCTGCTTACATAAGGCTTAATTAACAAACGTATTTCGTCAAGCCAGATGTCGAAATATTGGGTTTTCCCTTGCCACTCTCCCATGAAGACCATTACAAAAAACAAAGAAAAAAAAGAAAAAAATATATTAAATAACACTTATAATGATAATAATAATAATAATAATAATAATGATAACAAAAGGAATCTCAAATTACAAAAAAAAAGAAAAAAAGAAAAAAAAGCAATAATAATAACGCTAATAACAACATCAACAACAACAATAATAATAATAATAATAATAACAACAACAAAAGGAACCCTAAAATAAAGCGGCTCCCATTCCCATCCTCCAGAGCGGCCCTCCTCATTACCCCTTAACAACTCGTTAAATCTAATTTTAGCCGGAATCAGCCCCCCCCCCTCCTCATTGCTTAAGTGTGTCCTCCTACTCATTCAAATGTCGAGAATATTCTTATCACAATCTTAGACACAGATGGAATTCCTCTCGACGATACCTTTTCTGGGATGGCTCCTGCTCCTCCTCCTCCTCCTCCTTCTCCTTTCTCCTCCTCCTCCTCCTCCTCCTCTTCTTCCTCCCGCTCCTCCTCCTCTTCTTCCTCCCTCCTCCTCCTCCTCTTCGCCCTCTTATTCTTCTCCTTCTCTCCTCCTCCTCCTCCTTCTCCCTTTCTCCCTCCTCCTCCTCTTCTTTTCCTCCCCCTCCCCCCTCCCCCTCCTCCTCCTCCTCCTCCTCCTCCCTCCTTCTCCTCCTTCCTCCTCTTCCCTACTCTTCGCCCTCTTATTCTTCTCCTTCTCTCCTCCTCCTCCTCCTTCTCCTTTCTCCTTCTCCTCCTCACTCTTCTTCCTCCCCCTCCCTCCTCCTCTTCTCTCTCACTCCTCCCTCTTCTTCTCCTCCCTCCTCCTCTTCTTCCTTCCCCTCCTCCTCCTCTTCTTCCTCCCCCTCCTCCTCTCTTCTTCCTCCTCCTCCCAAACTCCCTCTTCTTCTACTCCCCTAGCTCCTCCTCCTCTTCTTCCTGCTTACCTGTTCTCGTCATCTCGTCCTTATCCCCTCCTCCCTCACCTCCTCCGTCCTCCTCCCTCCCTCCTTCCCTCCTTCCTCCCCCTCCTCCTCCTCTAGTTTCTTCCTCTCCTCCTCCTCCTTCTCCTCCTTCTTCCTCCCTCTCCCTCTCTCCTCCTGTTTCTCTTTCTCCCTTCTCCTCCCCCTTTCTACACTCCCTAGCTATCCCCTTGCTACCTGTTCTCTCACTATCTCCTCCTTATCACCCACCTCACCTCCACCCATCCTCTACTTTCTCTCCCCCTCCCCCTCCCTCCCTCCTTCCTTCCCTCCCTCTCTTCCCCTCTCCCTCCCTCCCTTAACCACCTTCCCCTGAACAACCAACATCTATTCACCCGCGCGCCCTTCCTCCTCCAGCGCGGGGTCGAGTGGGCGGGAGAGGGCGTGCAAACAATGAGGACAAGATAGGACATGAACCATCACTCCCGAACTCCTCGCCCACCTCTCCTTCAAACACGTCCTACACCCCCCCCCCCCCCGCCTCCCACTTCCCATACCCTCTCCTCCTCACTTCCCCCCCTACCTCTCCTCTCTCCCTCCCTCCTCTCCCTCCCTCACTCCTTCCCTTAACCACTTTACCCGATCAACCTACATCTATTCACCTGCGCGCCCTTCCTTCCTCCTGAAGGGTGGAATTGAGCAAGACAGGGAGAGGGCGTGCAAACAATGAGGACAAGATAGGACACAGGAACCAGACCATCTGAACCCTCGCCCACCTCCTTCCAACACGTCCTACATCCCCCTCCCTCTGTTTCCATTTCCTACCATATTCCCCCCATCCTCCTCACTTACCTACCTCACCCATCCTACCTCCCCTCCCTCCCTCCCTCCTCTTTCCCCACCCTCCCCCCCTTCCCCTCCTTCCACCCTCCCCCTTCTCCTGATTCTCCTCTCCCTTCCATCCCCTTCAGGAGTGTGCCGGAGTGTCCCTTCATTTCAACTCCTTGTGACCGGCGGTTCTGATGGTTGATGTTCCGAGTCCCTCCCTCCTCCCCCTCCTCCTCCTCCTCTTTCTTTTCCTTTGACTCCTTCCCTCCTTCTCCTGGTTCTTCCTTCCTTCCCTCCTTCTGGTTCTTCCTTCCTTCCCTCCTGCTCCAGCATATTCCTTCCTGATCCTGATCTATTCTTCCTTACCTTCCTCTCATATTTTGACTTCTTCCTACTTTCTCTGGTTCTTCCTTCCTTCCTTTTCTTCTCTTCCCTTTCCTACCGCCGTTCCTTTTCATCCCCGTTTTCCTTGTCCGTAGTTCCCCTTCTCTCTCCTCACACGCACACCTTTTCCCCTCTGCTTCCTCCCTTCCTTCACCTCGCCCTCTCCTCCTCGCCACCTCACGAACGCAATCAAAGTTCGTGAGGATGAGCCAGGGTTAGACCACGATGGGCAAGACTTCCCTCCCTCCCTCCCTCCCTCCCTCCCTCCTCTTCCTTTTCCCTCTACCCCTCCACCCTCTCTCCCTTTCCCCTTCCCTTCCCTTCCCGCTCTTCAACCTTCCCTTCCCTGTCACCACCCTTCCCTTCCCTCTCCCTCCATCCCTCCACCACCCCTCCCTTTCCTTTCCTCCCCTCCACTACCCCTTCCCTTCCCTTCCTTTTCACCTCCCCTCCCCTTCCCTCCTACCACCCCTCCCTCCCTTTCCTTTCCTCCCCTCCACCACACTTCTCTCCCCTCCCCTTTCCTTTCCTCCCCTCCACCACCCACTTCCCTCCCCTCCCCTTCTTCCTTTCTTTCTTCCCTTCCCTCCACCACCCTCACCTCCTTCCCCTCCCTCCCCCTCCCCTCCTTCCTTCCTTCCCCTCCCCCTACCTCTCCCCTCCATCACCCCTCCCCTCCTTCCTTCCCTCCACCACCCTTCCCCTTCCCCTCCCCCTCCCCATACCTCCCCCCTCCCCTCCTTCCCTCCCCTCCTTCCTCACAGCGTCTTCAAGGAGCGCCCCTCCGCCCGCGCGAGGACGCCCACTCGAAACACAAGGTCCGCATTATCCGCGCGAAATGGCCGCTCGCTACAATGGGTCATCAAGCAGGGAGGGTGATATGATAAGTATTTATGATGATGTTATGATAATGATGATAAATAAAGAGTGGCGGAGTGGAGGAGGAGTGGAGGAGGAGGAGGAAGAGGAGGAGGATATATATTATGAGGGAAGATGTTTTTATAGGAGGGAGGAGGAGAAGAGGGAGGGAAGGAGGGAGGGAGGACAGGAGGGGGAGGAGGAAAGGGGAGAAGAGGAGGAGGAGGAGGAGAAGGAGGAGGAGGAGGAAGAGGAAGAGGAAGAAGAGGAGGAAGAGGAAGAGGAGGAGGAGGAGGAGAGAAGTGGAGTGGGTGGGTCTCCGTAGCAGGTTTCCACTCCTTAGAATGGGCAGGTCGGTCGCCGGGTGAATGGCCTCGTGTTATGTAAACCCCTTCTAGTTTCCTTCTCTCCTCTGTCTGTCTGTCTGTCTGTCTGTCTGTCTGTCTGTCTGTCTGTCTGCCTGTCTGTCTGTCTGTGTCTGTCTGTCTGTCTGCCTGTCTGTCTGTCTGTCTGTCTGTCTGTCTGTCTGCCTGTCTGGCTGTCTGCCTGTCTGTCTGTCTGTCTGTCTGTCTGTCTGTCTGTCTGTCTGTCTGTCTGTCTGTCTGCCTGCCTGCCTGCCTGCCTGCCTGACTGTCTCCCTGCCCGCCCCTCTCCCTCCCCCTCTCCCATCCCCTCTATCAACCCACCCATCCATCCCCATTCCCCATCTCCACCTCGCCATCTCAAGACGATCGCTTATACTCCGGGAGCGCCATGCAGGCTCGTCACTCACGGCCAGGCGAAGCTTAACGACATGCAAGCGACCGGAGAGCCGTGTGTGGCCGGCGCTCCCGACGACGTCCCGAGATCCGACGGACGGGATGGGAACAAGCGCCCTCTCTCTCTCGCTCTCCATCTCTCCCTCCCTCTCTCCCTCTCTCTCTCTCTCTCCTCCTCTCTCTCTCTCTCTCTCTCTCTCTCTCTCTCTCTCTCTCTCTCGTCTCTCTATACCTGGAGCTCGCTCTCGCCGTCACTCTCGCTCTCTCACTCTGACAGCGTCGCTGACTCTCGCTCTCTCGCTCTCTGGCCGGCGCTCTCCGACGACGTCTCTCGCTCTCTCGACTCTCAAAGTCGCTCTCTCGCTCTCGCTCTCTCATCTCTCCCTCGCTCTATTTCTATTTCGGTTTCTCTCTCGCTCTCTCTCTCGCCTTCTCGCTCTCTTCTCGCTCTTCGCTCTCTCGCTTCTTCTTCTCTCTCTCCTTCTCTCTCTCTGCTCTCTCTCTCTCTCTCTCGCCTTCTTCGCCTTCTCGCTCTCTCTCGCCTCCTCTCTCTTCCGGGTCTGTCGGATGATGCCTTCTCGCTCTCTTCTCCACTCTCTTCTCCTCTCTCTCCCTCTCGCTCTCCTCTCTCCTCCCTCTCCCTCTCCTCTCCTCTCTCTCTCCCTCTCCCTCTCTTCGGGTCTGTCGGATGATGCCCCCTCGCCACTTTGCCTCGTCCTCTCGAAATCACTTGCCCTTTACAAGCAACGCTGTCGCCACTTCGCCGGGTTCTTCGCCTTTCTTTTTTTCTCCTCTCTACTTGTCTCCTCGCTTCGTCTTCTTCGTTCTTCCGCTCACGTTTCTCTTGGTTTTATTTTGCTCTCTTTATCTTTCTGGTTTGCTATTCTTATCGTTCCATTTTTTGATGTCTTCATCTATTTGTTTCTCTTTCTCTCTTTCTCTTTCTCTTTTCTCGCTCTCTCTCTCTCTTCTCGCTCTCTCTCTTTTCTCTCGCTCTCCCTCTCCCTCTCCCTTTCCCCCTCTTCCTCTCCCTCTCCATCTTTTCTAACCCTCAAAAAACAGACACAGACAAACAAACAACCAAACACACACACACACACAGGCAACCCCTCCCCTCCCTCCCCCCCACACACACCAGCCACAGCCACTGATATACACAGACCTCACGGAGCATTTGGTCAAGTAATTTGCAGCAATTAAGTCGACAAATTGAACAATAACGCTTCAAAGATCTTCCAACGGAATCCCCTCAGGATGTGGAGGGAAGGGGGTGGGGGTGGGGAGGGAGGGGAGAAGGGAGAGAGAGAAAGACGAGGAGGGGAGGGGGAGAGGAAAGAAGGGTGAAAGGGAGGGGGTGGGAGAAAGAAGAGAATAAATGGGAGAGGAGAGATGAGGAGTAGAGAGGGGGAGGGGAGGAGAGAGGGGGAAAGAGAGAAGAAGGAAGAAGAAGAATGGACAGCAGGAAGAAAAGATGGGTAATGAGAGAGAAGAGGGGAAGGGAAGGAGGGAAAAAAAAGGGAAAAGGAGGGGAGGGGGAGAGGAGAGAAGGGTAAATGAATGAAAGACGAGGTTAGAAGGAAAAGCGAAGGAAGAGGGGAAAGGAGAGGAGCAGAGGTAATGAGGGGCAGGAAATGGACACGGTAAGGGCAGGAAGGAGGAAGGAGAGGGACAGAGAGGAAAAGGAGGAGAGGGGGAAACAAGGAACGGGGGAAACAACAGAACCGCCGTTTTAATGAAATGAAGTGACCTTTAAGCGGAAGTGCGAACGACCGCAGACGCGCAGAAATACAGCAAGGGCAAATAAACGCATGTGCGCAGAGGGAGGGAGAGGAAGATGGTGAGAGAGAGAGAGAGAGAGAGAGAGAGAGAGAGAGAGAGAGAGAGAGAGAGAGAGAGAGAGAGAGAGAGAGAGAGAGAGAGAGAGAGAGAGAGAGAGAAAAAAAAGTTTAAAACTAAAACCAAAGAGCGAAGAAAAGAAGAGAAAGATAAAACTCAAAAGACTCAAAAGACAAAAAAGAAAGAAAGAAAAAAAACACCGACCCACGACAAAAAAAAAGAGAAATTAGCAACTGCCCCGCGACCGCCGCCATTTGGACAAGCAAACGGACGAGTTCCCTGATTATAAACGTTTTAATCAAAGGTCTGCAAAATTGGCTTCATGATGAGGTCGCGGCGTGTGCAAAAAAAAGAGCAATATACAAATTAAAAAGACAAAAAAAAGCCCAGCGAAATATATCCATCAGCGATCTAATGCGCCTCTTGGGATGAGCGCGGAGACACTATAAAGCGGAATCTAATGATTATAATAGTCTCCCCTCCAAGACCTCGCTGTTTACATTTTCTTTATTGCAAGAATCGTATTTTTCTCCGATGTTTTTTGTTGTTGTTTTTCTGGATTAACGGATCAACAAGGATAAACTGAAGTATATAATTGACTTCTAAAACTGCGTATAATAATGGTGATGATCGTGGTGGTGATGTGATGACATGATGGTGGTGGTGATAGTAATGATGATGATAATGAAGATGAAGATCATAATGAAGATGATGCTAATAAAAATAATGATGCTAATGAAGATGATGGTAATGATGTGATGATTAGAATGATGTGATGATATGCTCGTGATAGTGATGATGATGAAGATAATGATGTAATGATATGCTCGTGATAGTGATGATGAGGATAATGATGTGATGATACTCGTGATAGTGCCGATGATAACGATCGTAGTGATGACGATAATAATGATTCACAAATACAACATTTATCACGAAAAAAAAACCATAAGAATACGAACAAAACAACGACATTAAAACATTAAAAAATGAAAAACTAAATACCAGACGAACACCAATTCCCGCCAAAAAATAAAAAATAAATCAACCTGAAAATAACGTCCCGAGGTAATCCCACTCATCCGAATCGACAGAGGGGAAATAAAAAACAAAAAAAAACTTTTAAAATATATATATATATCATGCTCTTTCAATAGTTTATTTCTTATTTTTGTTTTCTTTTTTTTTTTAGAGAGATAATCCCTGTATCATATTTCTCATTTGTTTGTATATTTCGCTTTCTTTTTTTTTTTAGTGCGTTGTCGTTATCTATTCATCTGTCTCGCACTTTTAGTTTTTTTTTATTATTTTTTTATTTCTTTTTTTTTTTTGGCCTCCGTCCCTCCCTTCTCTCCTCCGTCCCCTCTTCTCCTCCCTCCACCTCTTTCTCTTACCATCTTTGTTATCCTTTTCAACCTCCCCTACCCCCTCCCCTCCTCCTTCCCTCCCTATCCCTATCTACAACCCCTCTCCCCCTACCCCATCCCCCTCACAACCCCCTCCCTCTCTCCACTTCTCCCTACCCCACTCCCACCCATCCCCCTCCGCTTCTCCCTACCCCCCTCCCCCCCATCCCCCCTCCCTCCCCCCCCTCCTCCCCCCCCCCCTCCCTACGCCCCCTCCTCCCCCCATCCACCCCATCCATCAATCCATCGCATGTTACGTAACGAGGAAAGAGTTGGACGCGGAACCAGGCCTCCCTCGATCCATCACCGGGCGAGGCGCGTAGGCCTACCGACGGCGATCAGGCCTCTTCTTCTTCTTCTTCTTCTTCTTCTTCTTCTTCTTCTTCTCCTCCTCCTCCTCCTACACCCCTCCCCCCCTCTTCCTTCTCCTCCTCCCTCCTCCTCCCTCCTCCCCCCTCCTCCTCCTCCTCCTCTCCCTCCTCCTCCTCCTCCTTCTCCCCCTCCCCT
>NC_091582.1:20802560-20807560 GCF_042767895.1 Penaeus vannamei | reverse complement strand
TCCCACTACCATCTCCAGCCCCTTCCCCTACTACCACCTCCACCCCCTCCCACCCAGGAATCCCCGCAGTAATTGCCTCAGGGAATCTCAATGCAACACCTAAATGGTTTTCTACCGAGACGCTACGAATGTCGAATCGAAACAGAAGACCCGATAAATAGGCATGGAAAGGGGGAGGGGAAGGGAATAGAGGGGAAGGGAGGGGAGGGGAGGGGAGGGGAGGGGAAGGGAATAGAGGGGAGGGAAGGGAAGGGAATAGAGGGGAGGGGAGGAGGGAAGGAGGGAGGAGGGTAAGGAGGAAATGGAAGGGACAGAAAGGAGAGGAGGAGAGAAGAGAGAGGACGGGGTTGAAGAAGAAGCGGAAATAAGCAAATTCGTAGAAAGAAATGGGGGCAAGGATAGGGCCTATATGGATAGATGCGAGAGAAAGGAGAGGGAGAGAGAAGAGAGAAAGAAATGCGAGAGAAAGCAAATTCGTAGAAAGAGAGATACCATGCAAGATACGAAATGGAGGCAAGGATGGGTCTATATTGATAGATGCGTAAAGGAGAGGAGAGGAGAGGGAGAAAGAGAGCGAGAGCGAGAGCGAGAGAGAAAGCGAGAGCGAGAGAGAAAGCGAGAGCGAGAGAGAAAGCGAGAGTGAGAGTGAGAGAGAGAGAGAGAGAGAGGGAGAGAGAGAGAGATAGACAGAGAGAGAGAGAGAGGGAGAGAGAGAGAGACAGATAGACAGAGAGAGAGAGTGAGAGAGAGAGAGAGTGAGAAAGAGAAAGAGAAAGAGAAAGAGAAAGAAAGAGAGAGAGAGAAAGGTGAGTAATAAAGAGACCAGAAACGACAGAGCACAAAGACAGCGAAAAAGTTAGAGCTCCGTGAAAGAGAGACAAATGAAGAAAACCCTACAACTGTCCCCTACGGTTCCCCAGTCCCCTGCCCCCTACCCCTATCCCCTAAAGTGTCTCACTCCCTTCCCCCTCCCTCCGGTTCCTCCATTCCTCTCCCTCACCCTCATCTCCTCCCCATCCCACCCCTAGCCTCTCTCTCCCTCCCTATCCCACCCCTAGCCTCTCTCCCCCTCCCTCTCGACCCCTCCCCTAGCCTCACTCCCACTCCCCACCCCACCCCTACCTTCTCTCTCCCTACCCCACCCCTAGCATCCCATCCCTCCTCACTCCAATTTCTAACCTCTTTCCCCCTCCCTATCCATTCCCTAGCCTCTCTCCCCCTCCCTACTCCACCCCCACGCCTCTCTCCTCCTCTCTCCCTCCCTACCCCACCCCCTAGCCTGTCTCCTCCTCTCTCCCCATCCCAACCCCTCCCCTAGCCTCTCTCCCTCCCTACTCCACCCCTAGCCTCTCTCCCCCTCCCTACCCCACCCCTAGCCTCTCTCCTCTTCCCTACTCCACCCTCTAGCCTCTCTCCCCCTCCCTACTCCACCCCTATCCTCTCTTCTCCTCTCTCCGCCTTCCAACCCCTCCCCTAGCCTCTCTCTCCCTACCCCACCCATAGCCTCTCTTCCCCTCCCAACCCCTCCCCCTCCCCTACTCCACCCATACCCTCTCTCCTCCTCTCTCCCCCTCCCTATCCCTCCCCCTAGCCTCTCTCCCCCACCCCACCCCACCCCCAACCTCGCACACAAACCTTCCTTACCGCCGCGCGTAATGGCCGGTCCCCACTTTACTGCCGAGACGTTAGGGCCATCTAAACCATGCTAAACCATTATACAACAATGTGCAGCGGGCAAGGATCAAGCCCTATAACTTGGCACACCTCGTGCTCGGCCCTGCAATATTCTCCCGTGCCCCATTGCGCCGTTGCTGTTGCTGTTGATGTCTGTCTGTTTGTCTTGATGTCTGTGTCTGTCCCTTCAGTCTGCTTTGGTGTCTGTTTGTCTTGATGTCTGTGTCTGTCCCTTCAGTCTGCTTTGGTGTCTGTGCGTCTGTCTGCGTCTGTCCCCTCAGTCTGCCTTGGTGTCTGTGTGTGTGTCCGTCCCTTCAGTCTGTCTGTGTCTGTCCCTTCTGTTTTTCTTCGTGTCTGGGCGTGTCTGTTTGTCTCTTTATCTCCGTATGCCTGTGTGTCTATCCGTCAATGGCTTGGCCTTGTCCAATTCCCATGTTCTTGAGTTTCTAACCAAGACTGTAAAACGATTCTCGGATGTCACGTTTGGTTATTGGAGAGGCTGAGGGACAGGAATAATAATAGTTCGCGCGCACACACACACACAAAATCATCATCATCTTCTCCTACTCTTCTTCTTCTCCTCTTCCTCTTTCTCCTCTCCCCCCCTCCTCCTCCCTCCTCCTCCTCCTCTCCCCTCCTCCTCCTCCTCCTCCTCCTCCTCCTCCTCCTCTAGTTCCTCCTCCTCCTCTTCCTCCTCCTCCTCCCCATCCTCCTCCTCCTCCTCCTCCCGTAACTCCCGCCCCGGCCACATCGCGGCGCCCTTGTCCCTCGCATACAAATTCGTCATTCCAGCATGCCGGTTATGCTGACCAAGGGCACTCGAGCAGTCGTTCTATGATGGCGCCGCTGATGCTGACAAAGGCCTCCGCACTCGCGAGGGCACGGCCGGAAGGGCGCGGGAATCTCACGGTTTCATGCGCCTCGCCGCGGGAAGACGGGCATTGCATCGCGTCGCACTTCTCTTCTCCCTCTGTATTTCGTTCTTTCTCTTTCTCTATCTTCCTCTCCCTCTCCATCTCTATCTCTCTCCCTCCTCCTCTCCATCTCTATCTCTCTCCCTCCTCCTCCCCATCCTCTCTCTCTCTCTCCATCTCTATCTCTCTCTCTCTCTCTCTCTCCTTTCTCACCCCTCTCTCTCCCTCTCTCGCTCTCTCTCCCTCTCCCTCTCTCCTTCTCCCTCTCTCCCTCCCTCTCCCTCCCTCTCCCTCTCCCTCCCTCCTCTCCTCTCCCTCTCCCTCTCCCACTTCTCTACATGCCCCCAATACCCTCCCTCCCTCGCTACCACCCAGTCCGCCTAACAAACACAAACCTTACCCAACTCGCACGCACGCGCACGCCCACGCACCCACTCGCACCCCGCCCGCCGTTCAGCCCTCCCTACAAGAGGCCCATATTCTGCACCATTACACACCATCAGCAGCGCTTAAGATCGCGAACCGGGTTGAGGTCTCTCGCGGGCAGCCCCTCCTCGACCCTTGGCGCCCTTCGTCACTCCATCAGCTCTGGTTCTCTCTCTTTCTTATTCTCATTCTCTTATGGCGTCTCTATTTCTCTCTATTATTCTCCTTCTCTTCTGGCGTCTCCATTTCTCTCTCTTTCTTATTCTCCTTCTCTTCTGGCGTCTCCATTTCTCTCTCTTTCTTATTCTGCTTCTATTCTGGCGTCTCTATTTCTCTCTCTTTCTTATTCTCCTCCTCTCACTTCTCTATTATTCTTTGTTTCTTCTTCCACCTTCTCCTCCACCTCGTCTTTTTGTTTTATTCTTCTTCCTTGTTTTCTCCTTTCTTTCTTCCCCCCCTTTTTTCCGCTTCTTCTTCTTCTTCTTCTTCACCCTCCTTCATCACACTTTCGGCTCTCTTCCTAAGCGATTAGATATTCCTTGGCGATGGTAGGGGACCGTGAAGGAGAGGAGAAGAAACGAGAGGAGAGAATAGAAGAAGAACAGAAGAGGGAGAGGGAGTGAGTGAGGGAGAGACAGATAGACAGTGGGAGGGAGGGAGAGAGAGGGAGGTAGGAAAAGAGGAAGAGAGGGAGGGAGGGAGGGAGGGAGGGAGGAAGGGCGGGAGGGAGGAGGAGGGAGGGAGGGAGGGAGGAGAGGGAGAGAGAGGGAGAGAGAGAGGGAGAGAGGAGAGAGGAGAGAGAGGGAGAGAGAGAGAGAGAGAGAGAGAGAGAGAGAGAGAGAGAGAGAGAGAGAGAGAGAGAGAGAGAGAGAGAGAGAGAGAGAGAGAGAGAAGAGAACAGGAGGAGGAGGAGAAGGAGAAGGAGAACGAGGAAGGATATGAAGATGAGAACAAGAAGAATACGATGTTGCGAGCGGGGAAGACGGGATGAGGATGGGGGCGGGGGAGGAGGGGAGGGGGGGAGGAGGTCAGGGGAAATCACAGAGACTACAGGAGAACTGAAGCGACACTTTATGGGCTTCAGACGCCGCGTGGGGCCAGCGTGAGGGACCGGAGGAGAGACAGGGGGCGTGGCGGGGGGTAAGAGTAATATGGACTGCTAAGGGAGAGAGAGGGAGGGAGGGAGGGGGGCGAGTTGTGAAGTGAGAGAGAGGGAGGGAGGGGGGCGAGTTGTGAAGTGAGAGAGAGAGGAGGGAAGGGGAGGGAAGGGGAGGGAGCGAGGGGGAGAAGGGAACAAATTAAAAATGACCATAAACATACGCACATGTATACACACAAACACACACAAAAAAACACATACACACGTACACAAACGCTAGTATATGTGACTAGCGCACCACTCAAGATTAAAAAAGGAATATTTATACACAACCTCAGGGCATAAAACAGAAGAGTAAAGAGAGACCAGCTCCCCCCCATCCCGCTCCACCCCCTTTCCCCTTTTATTTAATCCCCTCCCCTTCCCCTTCCCCTCCGCCCCCCTCCCTTTCGCTTTTCTTTAATCCCCTCCCCTTTCCCCATTCCTCTCTCCCCTCATCAAATTCATCTTGCTCGCCCACCCCCCTATTTTTCCCCCTACCTCCTATACCTCCCCCTTCCTCCTCTTCACCCACTCATCCTCCTACATCCATCCTTCTACACCCTTTCCCCCTTTCCCCCCTCCTTCCTCTTCCCCCTCCTCCTCCTTATCCCTCCCTTTCTCCCTCCTCCTACCCCCCTTTCCCCTTCCTCCTCCTTACCCCTCCATTCCCCCTACCTCCTCCTTACCCTCCATTCCCCTACCTCCTCCTTACCCCCCCTCCCTTTTCCCCTCCTCCCCCTTACCCCCCTTTCCCCTTCCTCCTCCTTACCCCCCTCCCTTCCCCCCTTTCTCCTCCTTACCCCTCCCTTAAGAACCGTGAGTGAGAGAGCGAGCACCCGGGGCGT